>NC_056735.1:279380840-279673340 GCF_019279795.1 Protopterus annectens | reverse complement strand
AACCAAAGATTCATATGTGGTAGATGTTACACGAGTGTTTAGCTGTCTCCTTGGAGAAAGAAGTAAGTGAGTCTATGAAACTGGTACAGATAACATAACTGGTGTCAAAAGGGTTTGCAGATAATGTTTTATTAAAAATAATCAAGCAGGGTGATCCAGGTGACAGTTCCACTGTTTCAGGGGTGAAACTTTGTTCCGAAGTGTTGACTGTGTGGAAAAGAACCAGGTTAACTGCGAGCAGAGAATGCAGCAGTAAACATTTAGGCAGCAGTGACAGAAAGTAAAAGAGAAAAGCAGCAACAGACTGAAAAGGTGGCTGGTTTTGTGGAAGCTGAAAATGATATGCAGCAGTTGCAGCAATCAAGAAAGGATAGCAGCAACAAAATGTAAGTAAAACTTTTTTTTTTTTTTTTTAAGAGAAGACCAACTGTCAGAATAAGAACAAAAAATGGCATTGTAATAGACAGATATGCACGGAACTATTTGGTAACTATTCTGGGTTTTGAAGCGCAAGAAATTTGATCTTTTATATGTCTTGAGACAGCGATGTTTATGATTTAACATTTGAAATTGATGGACTGATGACAAAATTTCTGGAACTGTGTATCAAAAAGAATGGCATTTAACTATGGGAACAATTATTTGCTTTCTGGTAGTAACTTTATTTAAAAAGTGCTATTTTGCAGTTTAGAACTGATGAACTGGAAGAAGACAATGTTAAAAAATGCATTAAGAGTTTATGTAAAACTGTTGATAATGTTGTAAAAGTCAAAGATGAGAGAAACTTATGGAGTGGATGGTGGAGGTTGTAAATTGTTTTGAAATGTGAAAACAACATAATGCAACACTTGCCAAGGGTTATTTTTGTGGCTACTCAGTCTAAATCGTGTTTCTTTGGTGGGACATTTTTATTTAGTTAATGATTGTGACAAGATACAATGTAATCAGTGTGGGGAAAAGGGACATACTGGAAGAAGGTATGTGCCTCTGTGCAGGTTGTGTAAAAAAGGGACACTTTTGGATGGATTTTCATGTACAGACAGCAAATGAAGAAAAAGAAATGGAAAGGGGAGAAAAACATACATAAGAAAGGACAGCAAGATGCTGGGAGAGAGAGTGAACTAGATGAAGAAGAAGTTGTAGAATAAGAAAAAAAATATGGTGGGGAAAAATGAGAGGAGAGAGAGAAAGAGTGCGTGCAGGAAGAAAGGTCAAGAGAAGGGATTGGTAATACAAATTGTTTTGAAGTTCTAGCTAGTGAAACATCTGATCCTGAGAAGCAAGGATCATGTGCACATCAACCCAGGAAAGAATATTCAATTGTGGAAAGACTAAAACTAAGAAAATGAAAATCAAAAATATTTTCCCTAAACTTAAATAGAAAGAAAAGAAACAATTTTAGAGGTTTTCTAAATGTGATGTGGATGTTATTCTGTTAGACCATGTAAGATTCCTGATAAGTGAAGAAAGACTGCAAACAGAAAAATTGTGGGTGAAATATAATATGCAACTAAGGAAGTGAACATTGTTCTGGAGAAGCTGCATTGTGTAACAAAACAGTGGAAATGCTAGATGTAATGTTGGTAAGGATGGGAAGGTTAGCTGTTGTGGATGTGAGGTGGAGAGAACATGTTTATAGAGTTATAGCGTTATATGCATATATAACTACCAAGGAAAGAGAAAATCTGTTTCATCCAATATTACATTATGTGGTGGTCAGCATGAAAATTATAATTGCAGGGTACTTTAATTGTGATTTAGGGGATTTTGTAAAAAGAAATGGAAAGATGTTAAAAATACAGGAAGTGATAAATGTGGTAAATTAGCTGTTTGGAACAAAAGTTAATTGACTTACAGAAGGAGGGCACTTGGATCTTGGATTTTGTATTATAGGAAGGCTTGGGGGTAGCAGATGGTGACACAGTTGTGGTAGGTTTTTCAGACTACTTAGCAAAACTGATGAAGATGTTAGAAGAAAGGGAATATATTAAAATAGGAAAGGGAACAGAAAGAATAAACAAAAATTATGGGATGAATTTGGAGAATGGGACATATTGCAGTTATGAAAGGATTATATAACTATGAAAGACTTCTATAAAACGGGTGTGAATAGTGGACTGAATTTAAAAAGGATAGAAAGTGTTTTTTTTTTGTTTAATGGCAGGATGATTTAAGAAAGGAAGAAAAAGTGAAGTGCAGTTAAATGTATAGAATTGTATTAGAGAATTTAGAGAACAGTACAAGAGTATTATGATATGGAAAAATAAATGTATAAAAGGAATCAAGAAAAGCTTAAGGCGTTTTTGTTTAGGCCAAAAAAATATTTAGAAAGGTAGAAGGCAGGAGGTATCTGCATATTTGAGTAAAATAGTGAAGGAGGATATTAATATAATAAGGGACATGAAAACTGAAAAAGGAGAGATAAAAAGAACACAAGATCAAATTCTGACTATTGAAGTGCAGCATGTGGAATATCTGTATAACAGTAAAAAGAAAGAAAATAAGAGAGAATGGAAAGTTAAAAAAAAATCCAGAATGAGTTAAGGAATAATGTGAAAAAGAAATTGCTATTAATGAATTGGATGAAGCACTTAGAAAAGTAAATGTTGATGCAGTATAAAGCCCAAATGTTATAGGGTATAGAATGCAGAAGAAATTAATGGATTAGCAAACAGAGTAATTATAAATGTACTGAATAAATGGTTGAAGGGAGGGTTTCTTTATCAAGGGTTATGTAGTGGGATATTAACATTTATACTGAAGAAAGATGAGAAAAATGTAATAAAAAACAGAACCCATCACATTAAATAATAGAAATTATGACATTTTTATGAGAATAATACAGAGGGGAATGGAAGAAAGGCTGAGGGATATTATGGAAGAAAGTATATATGGCAGAAAAGGGAAGGAATATCAAGAAATGTTACTGGTTGTGAAAGAAATTGTGCTTGATGTTACAAAAGGGAGGATGTGAAACTTATGGTAGGTGTTATTAGCAAGGTATTTCATACACAAGAATATAATGTTTTGTGGTAAGTTATGGAGAAGTATGGAATAGATAATAGACTTAGGAGAGCATGTTTGTCAGCATATCATAATAATAGAGTCAAGTGTTAGTGAACAGGTGGGAGATTAAAGAAATGTGCAAAAAGTGTGCTATAAGAAAAGGATGTCCCATGAGTGTAATATTGTTTGCTTTGGTAACAAATGCAATACTGAGTGAAGTAGCATATAAAATGAAAGATGCTAGACATGTGGTGCAAAAGGAGGTGGTGATTCCCGTAGTTTTGACAAACCCAAATGATATAGTGGTAGTTGATAAGAACAAAATATGGGTGAGGGAGGTTTCGGTTTATCTGAATGGGTGTTTAAGGGAAAAGGGAATAATCCTGAAAAAAAGGTAAAAGTAAAGGTTTGGGTGATGTGGTGAAAACTGGATGTGTGTGTATTTTTCGATGAATGAAGTATCTTTGCTAGGAAAAAAAATTGTGGAGAATTATGTAGTCATGATGCAATGGGAAGGTTTCATAAATGAAAGAAATATGTCTTCTGTGGAGGACATATAGATTATCATTCAGGAAAAATGTTTATCTGGTGAATTCGCATTATGGGAAAAATAGCATATATGCCAAATGTTTATATAATCCCAAAAAATATGAAAAGGAAAGTATGCAATTGGTGTTGTCTTTCAAAGAGTTGTGTCGTATATGCATGAAGATGAAGAAGGATTGGAGGTCCTAAATCCAGTTGTTTATTCTGCCTCTTTAAACTTGTATAGAGTAATAAAGTGGGTAAAGGAAGAGAATGAGAAATTAAGAATGAAAATGTTTAAATATCAGGACAGAACATTCTGGGAAATGATAAGACTAAGAAAAAGAGAAAAAGAATATATAAATGAAGAATTTAAAATAATTATCAAGATAAATACTAACAAGGAAAATAAACATTGATAATACGAAGAAAGATAGGAGAATGTAGTATAATAATGTGATGAAGCAATATTGTTGTGTAAATCCATGGGAACATTTACCAGAAGAAATTATTAAAGTCATTAAAGTAAGGAAAAGTGGTATAGCAAGTTAGTCCAGTGTCAGGATTTCCTATGGAGACTTGTAATAAACAAGTTATCAGTAAAGAGGAATATACCAAATAAAAAGAAACTTGAAAGAGTCTGTTTATTTTGTGGGAAGGAAGAGACAACAGATCATGTTTTCTGAAATGTAAAAAGTGGTGAAACTCTGCAAAAAGTTGTGTGAAGAAATGTATTTTGAGAATATTAATGGCATAAACAATATTGATATGCATATGATTATGTATGGATATTATACGAACCAGAATAAGGACTATAGATGAGAAGGGTAGATAAGAATTTATTTTATGTAATATGGGTTATTTGGAATGAAAGACTGAATGAAATTTTGTTTAATGGGAAAAGGATTTTATCAGCTATATGGTGAAGGCTTAGATTATGGTTGTGGAAAAACGAGTGGGGGTCAATTATGGAAGAAAACAATGAAGATGTTATAGGAAGATGATAAATAGTAAAATAAAGACATTTGTATGTATGTGCTTGTAAATATGCACATTTTGTAAATATGTAACTAATGCATTTTTATGTTTTGTTAAATAAAGAAGCCCTGCTGTTTTCAGTAGGTGTGATGGGATCTTTTCCATCCACCTGTGGTACCACCAACTCAAGTAGATGGGACCTCAGTTTAAAGTCTTATCCAAAGGATGAAGGTCAGAAGTTTATATCTGCCACAACATATATGCATAATGAGGAAATAATTGTAGGAAAGGACACATAGCTCGAATTTGCTATAGAATCTGAATAATTGGGGCAGGAGATTTTGCCTTCAATCCTGGTTTGAAGGAAGCAGTGTTCCTTGGCCTAAGAGCGTGGACATTTCCTCTTAACTTATGAACTTATGAATGTGGACCAGTAGTAAAATAATGAAAAGATGGCATTTTTAGATGAATTTCTCATGTAAAAGTAGTAGAGAAAATATATATCAAGATTATGGATGGTCCAAATTAAC
This sequence comes from Protopterus annectens, assembly GCF_019279795.1. Taxonomy (NCBI): domain Eukaryota; kingdom Metazoa; phylum Chordata; order Ceratodontiformes; family Protopteridae; genus Protopterus; species Protopterus annectens. The sequence continues at coordinate 279,668,301 of NC_056735.1, read as the reverse complement.
TTGTAGCTTATTTTCTTTTGCATACTCTGTTAACCTGTCAATGTTGTCCTATACAATGTGATAAACATTTATATTACTTAACCATACCTAACTTTACATTCTCCATGCAATTAATTAACTTAGGTAGCTGTTGAATAGTAATCTCTTATAACACACACATGTATACATATATATATATATATAGAGAGAGAGAGAGAGAGAAGAGAGGGAGAAAGTAAAAATGGTCCATGGATTTTATGCTGTGGTACCTCAAAGTTCACCATTTCCTATGATAAGCCTTCCTCTTTTTTGCCACGAAAGTAATGAAGAGCGTCTAGTGCTGGCTGTTAATCTATGATCTGTCCCTGTAATTCTGCTAACTATTACTGTTTGTTGTATTCGGTTTTTAATCTGTTTGGAACTAGGTCATTATGAGATTACATGCTATTTCTGATTATCACCAATTGGTGTTATTTTTGTTCCCATGCTAAAGATAGAATAGATACCACAGGGAACTGCTTTCTCTTGTACCTATCTTTCCATCTCAAATTGTTTAGGCATCACAGGCTTGGTAATTCAGAACACAAGAACTACTTCAGTTCTTCCATTTCAGATCATCCTCCATTTTTAACCATTTGCATAATCCATACTGGTTGCAAACCTGTTTGATTTCTTGTTTTTTGACATGCTTTATGACAGACATTTTGTGTGAGTGCAGCCTTACTCCCTGTATCCTTAGCATATGCTAAAGTGGCCAGCTCATGTGGATAGTCATTGGGCAGCCCCCTCTCCTCATGGTATATTGATTGTTTCAGATTTAGAAGTTCTTTAGTAATCTGGGAAGAAATAGCACTTTGTTTGTTATATAACATCCTTGTCACCTCTCTTCCATCATGAATGGGATATTTTATAAAAGATATCCACCACCATATACAGCATTTTCTGGTTGCTGCTATTTCCTGCCATCTAATAGAGAATGTTGAAGGTCAAAGTAAACTTTATTGGCATTCAAATCTATATCACAATGTAGCTGAACAAAATTGCATTGCTTTGCTCTCAGTGAAAGGATATACACACAGAAAAATAAGATATTAAAAAGTAATTTGACATCACAATAACATAGCATATAAATAGAAATAGATAAAACAACATATAGATATTGTACAGTGTATATTGCACTTTCTTGAATTTCTTATATAAGTGTACAGGTGAAGAACAGACAGAATCACACATTCAAATATGGAAAGCAACTATCTATATTGTATGGAAAGTGACTATCTGTATTGTACTCATATGAACTGAGTAAAATTTGTAAAATTAGCAGCACTTGGTGAGCCTGTAATGTGTACTGTTCCTGATAACACAGATATATATATTTCTAGGTGATTGGTGGGGGGGTGAAAGAGCTGACTTTCTTCTGGTTCTCTTGTCCACAGATTTCAACACTCTAATGGATAAGGGGAAAAACTGTTGTTCAGCCTACAAGTCTTACAGTGTATGCTTCTGTATTTTCTGCCTGAAAAGAAGGAGGACAACATGGCATTTGCAGGATGGGTAAGATCATTGGTTATCTTTCTGGCTCCTCCTATGCAGAGAGTCTCATGCAACCCTTTAACTACTCACCTGAGAGCCCTACTGTCAGAGACATTACAATTCCCATACCAGACTATGATGTTGTTGGTTAGGATGCTCTCAATGGTGCCCCTGTAGAATGCTTGGAGGATGGACTGCAGCAAGTTTGCTTTTCTCAGTTTCCTTAAGAAGTGCAACCATTGCTGTGCTTTTAAGACAGTGTGATTGGTGTGCTCTGTCCAGGAGAAGTCTTCTGAGATACGTATTCCCAGAAGTTTCATGCTCTTGACACTCTCCACTGACCCCCCTTTTATCTCTAGAGGATTATGTGCTTCCAGGGACCTTGTGAAGTCCACAATCAGTTATTTTTATTTGCTGAGATTCAACGCTAAGTTGTTGTTATCACACCAGCCAATCAGATGCGCCACCTTGCTTCTGTAGGGTGTTTCCTCTTCATTCCTGACCAAACCTATGATCGTGGTGTTATCTCTGAATTTGATGATTATGTTGGACTCCTGTCTGGCCAACCAGTCATGTGTCAGCAAGATGAATAATAAGGAACTCAAGACACATTCCTGCGATACCACTGTGTTCAGAGTTAGTCTTCCAGAGCTGTTGCCCACAAAAACCTTTTGAGGCCTGTCAGGGAGGAAATGTAGAATCCAGTTGCATAATGGGGTATTGATGCCCAGCTGTACTAGTTTCTTTACTAGATTCTGAAGGATGACAGTGTTGAAGGCAGAACTGAAGTCAATGAATAGCATTCTGGTAGCAGTTGTAACTTTCCAAGTGGGTCAAGGTTTCATGAAGGGCTAGAGAGATGGCATCTGCTGTGCAAAGGTTTGGCCTATATGCAAACTGCAGCGTGTCCAAAGTTGCCAGAATACTTGAGGTTTTGTGGCTGTTAATCAGCCTTTCAAAAATGCTTCATCACTGTCAAAGTCAAATCAACTGGTCAGTAGTTGTTAAGACTTGTTGGCTGTGGTTTCTTGGGTAACGGAATGATGGTCATCTTGTTAAGGCACCTTGGAACACTGGCTAGTTGCAGCAAAGTGCTGTAAATGTCCATGAGCACAGATGTTAATTCTGATGCACAGTCTTTCAGTACCCTGCCATAATGTTATATGGGCCAGCTGCTTATCTTGGGTTGACACGTCTCAAGGTTCTTAGGGCATCTATTGTATTTAGGTACAGCACTACTTTATCCTTACTGACAGGGAGTTTGTTTGCCACCATTTTGTTATCCACATCAAACCTGCTGAAGAAGTTATTCAGCTCATTCAAGAATTCAGTGCTGTCATCACAAGAGGCTGATGCAGGTTTGTAGTCGGTTATGGCTTGTATGCCCTTCCATAGATGTCTGGTACCATTTTGATCATTAAAGTGACCCTGGAACTTTCTGCCATAGGTTCTCTTTGCTTCTTTCATACCTGTGTTCAGTTTGCCTCTGGTGACTTTTAGGGCTTTCTTGTCCTTGGATCTGAATGCCACATTTCATGCTTTTATGAGCTCATATACCTCACTGGTTAACTAAGGCTTTTGGTTCATCTGTATGGTGATGCACTTGATGGTAGTTACATCATCTGCACATTTTGAGATGTTAGCTATAACTGACTCTGTATATGCATTCAGGTCAATTTGGTTGTCTGACAAGGCTTCCTCCTTAAACACTGACCAGTCCATACACTTGAAGCAGTCCTGCAGTGCTGAGCCTGCTCCCTGAAGCCATATCCTTATTTGCTTCCTTTCTGATTTGCCAGATTTTAGCACTGGCATATATGCAGGAACCAGCATGACGGCAAGATGATCAGAGTTTCCAAGATCTGGATAAGATGCTGCCTTGTATGCCTGCTTTATGTTGGTGTAAACCTTATCCAGTGTATTCAATCCCCTCATGGCAAAATTCACATGTTGATGGTAGTGGGGTAGTACCGACCTTAGATTGGTCTGGTTAAAGTCACCTGCAATTACCTGTGGAAACTCTGGGTTCCTGTTTTGGAGATCACTTATGGACTGATAAAGAATAGGCAGCACTTCACTGATGTTTGCAATGGACAGAATTTAGTCTGCCATAATGCATACTCCATTAAACTCTCAAGGTAAGTAGTATGACCTGCATTTTAAAGACAGGAATTCAATATTCTTTGAGTAGAATGAGGTAATAATGTCACAGCTGCTACACCAACTCTTGTTCACATATATACCTACTCTCTCTCTCTCTGTGAGATTTGCCACAGAGTGATTGAAATCTGTTGGCTCTAAATAAAGTCATTCCTTCTACGTTTACTGTGCTGTCATTGATATTGGGATTTAGGCCCCATTTCGGTAAACACATATAAACAACTGTTTCTAACCTTGTTTTATGAAGAGAGTTCCAGCCTTAAGTAATCCATCTTACTTTCTAGTGAGCGAACATTAGCCAGTAATATGGAAGGCAGTGAAGGCCTATGCAGTTTAGCTTTCAATCTGGTTGTAATTCCAGCTTTGGTTACTGTTTTCCTCGATCTTGCACATCTTTTCCATTTTAAGTGTTTGCCAGTAGCGATAAACATACAATTAGCCAGATGTTTACTTTTCTGGTCATGCTCTATCAAATACTCAGCTTTAGGAGTTCCTGTAGTATGTCTGGCCTTACAGGCCTCTCTACTAGTAGCTCATCATACAGACAGCACAGCAAGACTGTAGATCCAATTTCTAGCAGATTCACTACATTGTAGCTTAGCATACCTTAATTTCCTGCTTTTGTAACTGATGTTTCTGAACTTCCAGATGAAAAACAAGACAGATAATGCACTTTTCTGATGGGATCTGAAGCAACTGCTGCTACACAGGGTGATGCCAATTTTTTTATTATTGTTTTTCAGAGAATTCATCTGAACAGGCATTTAACAATGAGCTGGAAATGGCATTATATTTAATTTATGATACACTGTTTGAGTAGCTTGTTTATTTTCGACATAATTTTCCATCACAGGCCATTCTGGCTTGTAACAAGAATTCTGCTGTGGAGAGAATGTCGATGAGCACATTTCCCAGTCTCATCATTTATCCTCAGCTGATTTAGATGATTGCATGTTACCCTCAGTTAACTGGGCTTCTGTGATCTATTATATGTGTTTTAATTCTGTTATAATATGAATTGATATCCACGCAGTGTTTTCTGTTATAATATGAAATGGTATTCATGCAGTGTTTAACTTTTGTGTACAGATTCTTTAAATGTTAATCTTCAGTAAAACAGCAGCAAAATCTTTATACTGCAAATGCATGTGTGTGTGTGTGTGTGTGTGTGTGTGTGTGTGTGTGTGCGTTTGCGTGTTTATATGTATCAGAATGTGTACACGTGATTGTGGCTTTTTCCCGGTTAGGGGTTGCCACAGCGGAACTCCAGTCCACTAATGATTGGCAGTAGAGTTTTATGTGCTGGCTTGCCAGGCCTAATGCACAACCTTCAATGAAGGAACGCCCGTTCACGCATGTCGCCACGCAGAAGACGCTGTAAATGAGGATAGATTATATATATATATATATATATATATATATATATATATATTTCTCACTCTCGCTACACATATAGCAGTGTTAATGACTAAATGGCTATTTCAACTGCTACTGAAATTCATGTGATGAATGGTCGAAGGCAGAAAAATTGCAAGGGTGGAGTGAGGAGGCAGCCACCCTAGTGTAAGATTTCAGGGAGCATGATTGGGAGATGGTAGATTTGCTAACAAGGCAAAAAGGAGAAAGGTGAATACTCCATGACAATTAAAGCAAACCAGATAAACAACTGCTTCAAGTATCCATAAATCCACAGCTTATTGTAAAATAAATCCACTGCTTATTGTAAAATAAATGGCCTCTTTATTATAAAAGTAAGCACTTTCACGTCTCCCTGGACGCTTCATCAGACTTAAGACAAATATAGATATTCAAAGGACCTGTTTAAATATCAAATTAACTCTCATAGGAACCAATCAAATGTCTCTCTATAGACATATGATAAAATAAAACAATTTCCTTAAAGACATAATTACTTCTATTGTTAAAAACACATTATCATGAAACTTTCACTTGTGTATATCTCTCTATACCAATCTATTACTTATATAAAAACATATTTATCATAAGAAGTCCTGTATAAAGAACTTATATATATAAACAAACATACAAAAAGAAAACATATATATATATATATAGACAGAGACTGAGATACAAAAATACATATATTCTATATATATGTGTATAAATAAGGACAATAAAAGAGAGGTTATATATATGTTAGTTTACTCAAAAGAAATAATACACATATAGCTCTAATGTAATATTAAAATACATCTATACTTAGTGCCTCAGAGTTTTATCTGAAAGAAATGGCTTTAATGTGAATCTATCATTCAAGCCATGTCCTCTGTCAGCAGACAACCTAATTATCCATTTTGCTTCTTCTTTTTCCATGTAATTACTAATATTTGCTAACCTTTCTGTGGCATGTATGAATTCCAAAACCATAAATCTAAAAGTGTGTGTCATATCATTTTGCAAAACATGGTTAGCTAAAGCATTACTTTCATTCTCCCTATTGATGGCATATAAGTGTTCTCTAATCCTCTCCCTTAATGTTCTATTAGTTTTAGCAACATAGAAACTTTTACATTTATGACATAGAGCTAAATAAACTACATTTCTAGATTTGCAATCAGCATAATTGCTGAATTCATATTTGATACCTGTATCAGGATGTTCAAAACAATTTGTATTCATGATGAAATTACATTGGTTACAACTACGACAAGCAAAAGTTCCTTTTCTAGTTGAAATGAATCCCCTATTCACTGTTTTCTCATAACAAAGTAGCTTTTTTAATGACTTGGTGTTTCTATAACCAAAACTAGGGTGGGTTCCAACTAGTCCTTTTATATTGTCACCCAATTGTAATATCTCCCAATGTTTCTTAATAACCTCTGTTATTGAACTATTACTATTTGTATAGGGAAAAACTATCCTTCTAATTCCTTGTCTATTAGTTCTATGTTCCATAGGGGTTACTCTATTCCTCCTGATATATGGTAGATCAGCATTATCAGGAACGATCCCTTGTAATACTCTGAGATCCTTCTTGTGATAACCTCTCTCTGTAAACTCTCTTTGTATACCTTCCACTGCTCCAAAGTACACAGAATCTCTACTTGTTAGGCGAGAATAACGCATAACTTGATTTTTAATTATATTCCTATGTATATGTGGGGGGTGCATACTATCCCTATGTAGGAGAGCATTCCTCCTACATGGGTTTCTATAAATCTCAGTATTTATTATCCCTTTCTCTTAGAGTATCAATACATCCCAAAATTCTAGTTTATACTGGGATTTTTCACTAGTAAATGTCAAAAAAGTGCCCGTCCCATTAATGTATGTAATAAACTCATCTAAACTATCCAAATCACCTCCCCATATCAAAAAACGTCATCTACAAATCTTTTGTAATATTTAATATACTGCGAGTATATCAAATGTTCCAAAATGTGTGTGGATTCCCAATATGCCAATACCAAGTTGGCATAGGAATTGGCACATGGTGTGCCCATTGCCACTCCTGTTGTTTGTAAATAGTAATTCCTGTCAAAAATGAAAACATTGTTTGTAAGGACTAATTCCATTAGCATAGTTAGCTTCATAATCTGGTTGTTGGCCATTCCTTTCTGAATTAAATATAATCTCAAAAAATCTACTCCTACATCATTCGGTATACTGGTGAATAACGATTTTGCATCTAGCGTCACCATATAATCAGGGTCTTTCAAACTTCCATCAAAATTATATGGTGCTAAGGTTTCTAAGAATTGTTGTGTATCACGTAAAATGGAAACAGTGGAATCCACTATAGGTCTCAGCTGTTTTTCTAGATAAATAGACATACTTTCTTTCAACCAGCCCTTTCTAGAGACTATAGGTCTAAGTGGAGGGTTATCTAATTTCTTGTGTATTTTTGGAAGGCCTCTAAAGATAGGTACTAGTGGTTTCTCTATCAGAAAATATCTATATTAGTTGTCATCAATAATATTACACATCAGCATGTCATAAAGATCCGCGTGCACTGTTTTAATAATCCTATTCAATTCTGACATCATTAGCTTCTTGTATGTAGTAGTGTCTGATAACATCTCAATAATTGTAGTTTTATAGTAACTACTGTCTAATAATACAATAGCACTCTCTTTGTCTGCTGGTCTTATAACTATACCATCATTGTGCTGTAAATCATTCAATGCTGACTTCTCTTCCTTAGTTAAATTGAAAAATTCAGGTTTCAGCTTATTATTTCCCCTTTGAAACAACTTGAATAAATCATTTGTACAAGCTTTTTCAAAACTCTCTAACAATGGATGTAAATTAGGCATATATGTTGATGGTTTCCTAAACTTAAATGCATTATCTTCATTCACCGTATAATTACCAAAGTGCATACCTAATGCTACATTCCTGGTAAAATACCTTATATCTACAACTAAATCACTTACATCTATGCTTTGTGAAGGGATAAATGAGAGTCCCTTATTTAGAACAGATTTTTCATGCTCAGATAATGCATACTGTCAGAGGTTTACAGTCAAATCTTGTGTATGGGTTTCAGTGTCTTCTTCTGGAACTCGAACTGCTCGTCCGATGTTTTCCTTTTCCTTCCCTTGTATTGTGGGCTCCATGTCTGCCAACTGGCTGCTCGAAAAGGTAATGGAAAATGGAGTCCAGTAGCTTTATTGTTCCCCGGTAGAGGTGTATGTTCCACCATCTGTAGCGTTTTTCTATGCACAACCTGCTCATTCTGTGTTGGTAGTTTGTTTAAATCATTAGTTGAATCCTTAGAGGAGCGCGCCTCCTCTCACTGCTCATTTTCAGCTCTATGAGATGGAAATGACATCATATTACTGGAAACCGAGGGGACCAAGGAGTCGGAACACTCTGTCAAAACTTGTATAGGATGAGGTGTTGTTGCCACATTAGTGGGTCGAGTGGATTCCCTCGGCCAAGAAAAAAACATTCCCCTTGGAAAAATTGAGGCAATCTCTCTCTAATTTTCTTTTTTTAACTAGTAACAGTCTATTATCCATGGCTGTTAAAGTAGTTGCTAGTTCTGAAAAGAACTCATCTTTTTGTGTATGTGTCAAAATCGAATTTAACAGTTGTTCTAAATCAATCGCTTCTTTATGAAGCTCTTCTTCAGTGATGTTATACTGCTCTATAAGGAGCTTCATATAGCCATAACTTGTTTCTAGATTCAGCTGTTGCCATTTAGAGAGTAACTGGGGATACACTGAACCAAATGTAGGCATTTTTGAAATTTGGAGTCCTCTAGGGACAATTTTAAATGAAATGCAAGCTTCCATGTGTTTCTTTTGCCACTGAGTGTTCTTAATTTTACTTAATACATCTTCTAATTTTCTTATTAATTGCAAGGCATTAATCTGTATAGTCTGTAAAGTGCACTAACAACATTTACAAATGAACTTTTCTCTTTCTTCATGATTGTGTGATTGTGCAGTTAGTATATTTAATTCTTTGTGTAAAAGCAAAGTTTTAAGTAGTTTTTGATGATCGCTAATGACACATTTGTTTACATTTGGGATCACTTGCTTTAGATGTTTTTTAGTTTAGATTATAGAAATCACTTTTACTTTTTCTGCTGATCAAAGTTCATCGGTGATTAAAAGACGGTGTCATGTATATGTGTACATATACAGGACCTGCCCCTGCTATCTCCCTAACAGGGGAACACCATTTCACTCTTTAGGGCCTTTCCTTTCTATAACTAGAGATGTCTACACCTTGAATTTCATATACTAACATTACCATATGAAACTAAGGGACTTTCTGTATTTCTATACCCCTAACCATTCCCGTCCTACTTCACAATTCTTCTAAACATATACTTGCTTTTAATATTCTAACCCTGTGCCTGACCCTCACTCCTTACCTTAAACTTACCTGATTAAAAAAAACATTACCCTATTCAGTATTGCCAAGTACATGTTTTATTATTATCATCTCCCTCACTGTACTTCTGTACTTATTTTGTATTCTTTTAATTATGAAATGCATGCTTTAACACCTTCTATTGTCTTGTTCATGTACAATGTCTTAACTTGCATGTATTATTTGGAGCTTTTCTCCCCGGGCCTCTGCTGAAAATGGGTTTCTGACCCAGTTGGCCTTTCCTGGTCAACAAATGTTAAATAAATAAATACACACACATGCATACATATACATATTTTACACACACACACACACACACACACACACACACACACACACACACACATTTATATGTATAAAACAATGGACAAGTTTCAAAATGTTAAAAAGACAACATGCTCTTACAAATTTTAGCTCACAAATCAACATTTTCTGTACATTGTATGGTCTAAGCTGAGCTGTTTTAATTGTATTATTTTTTCAGCCTCTTTATATATATATTACAAGTGGGTAAAACCTGCATGTGTGGTTTGAAATCTGCCATTCAGTACTACTGAAATCACCCACCAAGGAGATTTGGAAACCTCTCAAACTTTACATCAATCAGCCCAGAATTTGTTTTCATCTAATATTCTTCCTAGCCACTCTGATCCCATTTTACACTTAATTTAAACCATAATCTAATTACAAGCTTACATTTATCAATAAATGAGCAGATAATTTGTTCCATGGTTTTGCATATTACATCAGTCAATCAATGGGTCTGTAGTTTCTGGGGTTGGTTGATGGTCTAAGATTGTGAAGTGGGATAACAGTTGCCATCCTCCATTCACTTAGTACAGAGCTTGTTTTGAGTCTGTAGTTGAAAAGTGACTCATGGTCTTGATAGGTCATGATTCAAGCTATTTAGGAGGCAACCTAGGATACTGTCATGTCTTATAGAAGCTGTGTTTTTAGCCTTCATGAGTGCTGCACTGATCTGTTCCTTGCTAATAGTTGAGGGGGGTTATGCTAGTAGAGGATTTCACAAAGTGTGGAGTGTGGGAGTTGGGGGTGAAGTTTGAGCTGAATTTATTGACCGGCAGATTTGCTATGTCACTCTGCTTAGTGAGGGTGATACCATTTACTACCAGTTCTGCACATTGTTGCGTGTTACCTTTGAGGTTTCAGAATAATGCCACGGTGGTGCAGCAGTTAGCATTGTCGCCTCACAGCAAGAGGTTCTTCTGTTCGATTCTCGGCTGGAGTGCCTTCTGTGTGGAGTCTGCATGTCCTCCCTGTGGTCAAGTGACATTTAAAGACATGCAGGTGGGTGTGTGTGTGTGTGAATGGGTGTGCCTTCTTTGAAGGTTGAGTGTCGGGCTGGCAACTCGGCACCATAACAAATCCACTGCCAATCATTAGCGGACCGAGTCTTAATAGAGAATGTAGCTGGAAATCTCTCTTGTAAAAAGAAAGTTTTTTATTGGGTAATTGAATTATTGTTGTTAATTGTTTGTAGTATTTAATGGTGTATTTTATTGGTATTCATTAACTTGAAGAAGGCCTTTAGGCAGATGCAGTAGAGCTATGTTGATATTTGCTGGCAATAAATTTATATATTTTTATTATTTGTATATTGATTACTGGCTGTGTTGTGGATTATTATTTGTTGGTTCTGGTGTTTACAACTGACCAAGTCTGCAGATGACTGTAAACTTGGTGCCATCTTAATCTCCGTAGAGGACGTGAAGATCCTCCAAGAGGACTTTTCCTAAACTAATAGCTGGTGTCAAAATTACAGACTAAGACCAAATATCAATAAATGCATAATAGTGTACTTTGGCAAGCAGCAAATTCTTTGTAACTATAATATAGACAATACACCCTGATTATTGATACAGTAGTTAGGGAATTGGGAACCTATTTAAACAATGAACTGCCCTTCGAACACTATGCATCCTCTATTGTAAGAAAGTGTTTTTTCATTGCACATTTTATTACTAAGGGTATGATGTCCAAGTCCAGGCTTGTGATCATTCCACTGTATTCTGCACTCATCAGGCTGATCATTGAGTATAATGCCCCCTTTGGTATGTACCTGTTGAAGCATTTGACACAACATATATGCCCATAATGCTTTCTTACTATGAAAATCAAATGCCTAAATCTTAAAAATTATGCAGACCATCTCAAAACATTTGTCCCTTTCTCATTGTCATACAGGCTACTGAGAGGTGATCTCCAGAGGCGCCGGAAGCTGTTGAAGACAAGGGTGAGAGGGACACTTAGTGATCTAAAAAGAGCAATTTTTTAAACTATTTACTACCACAACATAGGTTGACTTGGAAGACATTTTTAGCTTAGCCAGTTTCCCTTTTGGTGTTGAATTAATATTTCCTGATCTTACCTATCCCATGGCTGTTAATTGTATATTAGCCCTAGTGAGAATAAATGTGATCATACTATAGATAATTTGAGGGGACCCATGTAAGGGATGCAGCATTTAGGAACTGCCTCTATCCACTAGTGGCATGAGTACATTTTCTATTACCCATCCATAGATCCAAGTTCCATTAGGATATGGAGAGGGATGAGGTTTGTTTTACTTGAATGGATAATCTGTTCTGGAAAATTGGTAGCATCTGTGATATATATCCATCTTTCCACAACATTCAGTTTAGATACCTGGACTTAGTATTTCTGATGCCATTTGACTTGCTGATGTTCAGTAGGTCCATCTGTATTAGGTTGGAGGATGCCTTGTTTGCCAGACATGTCACCTGTAAGCACTCTGTAGGATACTGAGTATAGTGATAAATGTTTGAGGTGATTCATGCAAGACCTATTGTTTAGGGCTTCTATCCTTTTAGTAAGGTATCTCTGTGGATATTCCAGTTGTTGCATGGGTCTGGACAGATACATACCAAAGTGGGCATTATACAAAATGATTGACATAATGAGTGGTTTGTAAAGGGGGACAATAACATCTCTAGATCTAGTCAAAATCAATTTGTTTATAAGCTGCGCAATACAGAAAGGTTTTCTTATGACTCTGGGCACATATTGGTCAAAAGTTTGGTCATTGTACACACAAGTTCCCAAATGCCAAACAACTGGGTCAGTTCTCAGGGGGCATTGTCAATTTGACAGCTCCCTTGAGTAGATGACGTCCCAAAGGATATGATAATTTATTTATTGGAGTTTAGTTTCAATTTCTGATTCTGGCACCAGTTATTGTTTAGGACAAACCTTCCTGCATTATGGTTAAGTCATTTGGGGATTCAATAACTGCTCCTAGCTTGCAATCATCTCAAGCTTAGTCGGCCAAAGCCCTTTGGTATTTCCTTTTACTTTTGAGATGTATATGCCAAACAGAAAAAGTCTCAGCACCGAACACTGGGGGACTCCATTGGTGACTGGTCTCTTCCCCTATTTTGATCTCCTGCATCTTGTAAGCAAGCATACATGTATGCATTCTTTTATTCATGTTCTTGATTGTATTAGCCTGATTGTATTAAATTATATGCCTTGTATAATTCAGCACCACTTGTTAGAATGTGTTTTAGATTTGTAGTTTGGAACAGTCTTCTAGCAAGCAATGAAACAAAATGTATGAACCAATAATGACAAAACTACACATTTCAAAAAATTTCAACCATAAAAGGCCACTCAAACTTCTGTCATTACAATCCACTAATATCAGTAAATATGCAAAATCTCTGCAGAAGTAAGTCATCTAAATAATTCCACAGTAAATGGATCTGTAACTAATGAAGAGGTTGCTGCTAGCAAACAAGTTTATATTTAATTGTTTTATCTATAAATAAAGTGCCTGTTGCCCTTGAAGAATAAATTGCCTATACTACATACAGTACAGTATTCATCTGCATACTGTGAGAGTAGAACCCACAGCCTTCTGCATCAAAAGGAAGTATTCTACCTGTTGTGTACTAACAATGCAGATGACGTAGAAATAAGTAGCATTAAACTTCTCTTCCTCTGAAGCTCTCAGCTCCTTGTAAAATCCACTTGACACTCAATTTCTCAATTTCGCAGCACAAGATATCTGGAAAAAGCCATAATTAATTTGGAGGGGCAAAGGCCCAAAATCAGGGACACACTTTAAATATCGCTTGCATAATCTTAGAAAGTTGCTAAAATAAAGTGTTATGTGTTACCATGTGTTTCTTGAAAGATAGGAAGATTGAAACTTAAAGGGCTATCATTCTTTAATGAATCCAGTTCTCACTGATTTACCAGAAACTACAAATGTTAAGAGGACAGACCAAAAGTATGAGTCAAATATTCTGAGAAAATCTGGACAGTTGAGAGCTATGGACTCAACTCCCTGAATCACAAGTGGTGCTATGGGTAGAGGATTCAGGCTCTTGTTTGAGCCTGAGTAACACTAACCACCAGGTATACCTAACCGGGGCATTTTACACACACACACACACGCACACACACACACACACACACACACACACACACACACACACATGAGCAGCATAACTCCTGCAAATAAAAGAACACAACTCTCCTTATCGGCATGACTCTGGCTCTGGCAGTACCAACAGAGCAGCGGCACCATAACTCCTGTAACACAGGGCAATGAGAGAACAAGAACAGCTAGTTTAATTAGTTTAACTTCCACGCACAAATCCATGTTAGTGTGAAAACTCCACTTCATTCATTTTCCTGATAGGTCTTGCAGCTGTAAAAGTGGGGGGATTCCCCCTCCCCCTGGCTGTATGGTTCTGGCACCTATGGTGATCTCTGCGTTGCACACAGGGCCTCAAAACAATCTGTTTTTCCAAACCTACCGTACATTCACAAGTGCAATGGGGTCATGAAGAAACCCATTCAAGAGATCTGAATCTCTTCTTTGCAACGTAAATAGAAAATGCTGGAGGGATAGATATGTATCAGAGAGAATACCACTTCTTTGCTATCATCTTCCTTTCCACATAATCCAAAGTACGTCTCTTATATTATTCAAATGAATCTGGACAAATGAATAGGTAACCATAAATTCAGCCCTGGTTTGGCACCCTTGTTCCTCTTTGTTAGGGACAACATGTAAATGTTCCACTTGTCTCTGCGTTCCTGGTACTTAAAATATAAGGACTAAAAACTTCAAGGGAATGTATGGCTAAACTTCTAAAGATCCTCTTAGATGAATAGCATAGGAAGTACCTAAGAAACTATGAATGTATTTGTATATCATTATGCAGTCATTTGCATGTATTCTGTATTGCACATTTTTCTTAACAGTATGGTACTATGAAGTAATACAGCTCTGTATGCTTTTTCTTGCATAATCACATATATAGCACACAACTTCACAAACAATCCAATTCAGTGTTCATACCAAATGGGATACTTATTCATATATAAGGTTATTCTACACTAAAAATGCATTCTAAAATCCTGACCCACCTATAAACCATATAATAATCAAACTATATGATACTAACCCTTAAACATTGCCAAAACATATATATCTTCCATCCATGTCATTTAGACTTGCTATTCTGAAATTATATCATCAAGATAAAAAAAGAAGAATTACGTGCAGAATAACTGGAGAGTAAGTATGCCGGCCAATGAAAAACCTTATAAGGCTTCAGCCTCCTGGAATAAGACAATAATGAGAACATTTGTAGCTTCCACCATTTTACTCACATATTTTCAGCAAAGTAAATTTATGTTTTAGTACCAGTCAGAGTATTTTAACTTTTCACATATAGTTTCTGACATTCATAGAAAAGCACTGTGCTCTTATACAGTGCTGAATGGTTTGTAACTTTATTGTGATGCAGCTCACAGCTGATCAGGTATGAAGCAGGAATAGCATAGTGCCTACATCCCAAGGAAAGGACTGCATAATAAAATAGAGACACTGTCTTACAGGGAAGAGCAGCTCGATTCAGGTCCATGAAAGAGTAGCACTACTAAAGGGCATGTGACAGAAATGGCAGATGTCACCGCCAAAGTAGGCTAGCATGAGTACGCAGTACAGTGCTACATAGCCTACACACATCCAGATAGCCCAGTGAGACTCAGCACAGCAAAGTGGTAACCCAATGCATCATAGAAATGGGTAGAAATGGGAAGACAGGAAGGTAGGAAAGAGAAGAAGAGCAAACAGAAGGTAGGAAAGAGAAGAGGAGCAAACAGAGAAAAAAACAGAAGTGCATGACAGTTGGTGGAGGAAAGGCAATGTTCTTGTTGTGGGACAGAGCACCATTTGCAATATACAGTAAACTCTCAGTTAACCAGAACTCAAGCAACCAGAAAAGAAATACAGTACAATTTTAATGTGATACAATTTCTGTCCCTCCTCCCCCTGCAGAAACATACCTTACATTTTTAGAGTTTTAGAGGTTTAAAAAGGAAGATAGGAATAAATTCCCTTTCTCCCCAACCTACAAACAAGTCAAACCAAACAAATATTATAGGGTACAGTGTTAGTCAGGCTTATTTTTAATAGTAACTCTCAAGCAACCAGAAACTACAATTATCCAGCATCTACCAATCCCCATGGGTGCCGGTTAACTGAGAGTTTACTGTATATACAGAAGTGCAGATGGGAAATTAGCTGGAGATGGTTGTGGATGGGGACAGGGAGAAAGGAAAGTAGCATGGGAAGATACAAAAATAAAATAAAATGCAGTCACAGACAAACATGTTAGTATGTACACACAAAAGGTAGGAACAGCAGTGAAAGGACACAGAGAATGACACATAAGGGAGGGAAATACCTGTCTAGAGAGAGGTCAGGATCTATAGAGGAATGCCATGCAAGCCCATATAGCAACACACCCAGTCATCAGTCACTTCCATGGCTGATATCATGGATAGACTACAATGCTGGTTTGGCATCTGTGAGTCATACAGTTTGACAAGCTGTGCCAGAAGATACTCCATGGTACCTAGTTGAGCATCTAGCTATTGGCACACCTTGGTGGACACCAGGCTCCACAACATATACTAGGAAATAATGGGAGACCCCATCAGGGCCACTATCAAAAGAGAAGTTAATGTCTTTGATCTTGAGAAGTGGCCATGATGACCAACAGTGATCTCTCAAGGTCACCTTCATCAGGCTGACCTCCACCCCATGCTTAGACGCAGACTTGATGATCACTGGTGTTTCAGTACCAGGAGCCTTATCAGGCACATACTGAAGTGGGAGACACCATTCTTCTACATGTATCTTAACCGGACTTGCAGAAGGATGAGAAAAAGAGAACACAGTACCTGCATATGGTACACACGAAAGTGCAATTGTACAGTGGAATACACATCCTGCCACTAGTGGGATGTTCCTACCTTTTGTGACATCATGCCATGTTGGGGTCTCACTCTTCTACTGCAGTAAAACAAAGTGTGTGCATGTCAGTACACATGTATACTTAGTGGCATGACAGGGAAAAAATGCTTACAGTACATGTTCCTCTCTACCCCTTCCTTCCAATACTGGAGCAAGTAAAGCTGGTGCTGCTGCAGACTGATGTATCAATACTGATACTACTCATCAGAATGGCTGATGCCAGTGGCATCACTCACAATCTTGACAAGCTCATACCAATTATCTGTCTTACAAAAGGGGCCATTTTACTGCCCAAGCAGGTGCACTTCAAAGTCCCTGTGGTGGAAGACCAACAATATTTTGGTCTCCATGACATACCATGCTGGAGCTCTGCTGCTTATAACACCTGAGGGCACACACTGACCACTCACTCTGGTTCATTCAAGGAGCAAAATGGTATCCATGTGTGCATGGATGCACATTTGGACATCATGTGATTTGCAACATAGACCTGTGATGGGGCACTAGCAAATCTTTGTAGTGCTGTACCATGAGTCTGCAAGTCTACATAAGCTGTGTGCCTGATCATAATGGACACATGCTTCCTTAGTTCATAAGTTCATAGGTTCATAGGTGATTTCTAGGCTAATGGCACAAGTCTAGCCAATAATAGGTTCATAGGTTGGTACTAGGCTATCAGCCCTAGGGCCTATATAAGCCTAGCCATAACAATTCCCTGGATATTTCTTCCCACAATATTTACTTCTCTGGACCCCTGTCTAGCAGGGTGACTGACATGATCCCCGGGGTGAATTTCCTTTCTCCCATCCAATCGTCAGGGTTCCTTTTAAAGAGGGCCAAGAAGGCGCTCTGCTTGACATGTATGGGCAGTCTATTCCAGAGTCTGTAGAGTCTCTGGGTCAGGAACCTATCCCTCCAGCATGTTTTGTTCATTGTAATGACAAGGTTTAGATCCCTGGAGCGTGTGGCTCTGAGAGATTGGGATTTCTTTAAGTGGAGCATGTCCAACAGCTCAGGGTTTGACATGGCCTTGTATGTTAAGCAGAGATTGCCTCTGAGTAGACAATATGCCAGAGTATAGCTAGAGTTTTTTTAGACGGTCAGCATAAGGCATCTGCTTTAGGCCTGTGATTCTTTTAGTGAAGTATTTCTGTGACCTTTCCAGCTGTTGCAGATGTCTTGTGAGGTACATACCAAACGGGGTGTTGTACTCTATAATGGGTCTAATAAGGGATGAGTACAGTGGGACAATGACCTCCTTTTTTCTGGATGAAAAGCCCTTAGTGATGAGGTGTGCCACATAGAAGGATTTCCTGACTATTGTGGTGATGTGGTTATCGAAGTTGAGACCACTGTCCACCTGTGTCCCTAATTTCCTTATCACACTTTCAGTGTTTAGTGTACTGCCACCTATGTGGTAATTCATGGGTACATGTTTTTTTCCCAAAGGGGATAACTATACATTTTTTGACATTAAGCTTGAGCCCATGGCTCTGGCACCAAGCATCTGTTTCTGTAAGGCCATTTTGTAGAATACCCACATCAACTCCAGACGTGGGATGGAGTAGTATCAGGGTAGTGGGCCTCTGGGTGTTGGAGTCCTGAGTCATTTAACAGACTGCTTCTGTCCATAACAGACATGGGCAGTACCCAGGAGTGAATTTACAGTTCCCCATCTATTCATGCAAATTCTTTTTGAAGAGACCTTTGTTTTATGAAGATAGGAAGTTTATTCCATAGATGAGGCAGGCTTTGGGATATGAATCTGTCTCTCTAGCAAGTTTTGTTAGAGTCAGAAATAAGGTTGGGTCCATGCAATGTTTTACCCTTGTATAATTTTTCTTGTGAATATGTAACATTTTCATCAGGGCTGGATCAAAGAATGGCTTGTAGGTCAGACATAAGTCACCTCTCAGTAAATGATATGAGACTGAGTAAACAGATAGGGCCTTTAGTTGATCTGTCATGTCTGACCCAGCTCTGTTAGAAATGCTACATCTAAAGAAATCCCAATCCTTCCTCACCACATGCTCCAGAGACCTCAGCCTCATTACTACAATCAACAGAACATGCTGGAGGGACAGGTTCATAACCCAGAGACAGCCCATGCTATGGAATAGACTTCCCATATATGTCAAGCAGAGCACCTCACTGGCCCTCTTCAAGAGAAGTCTTGATGAGTGAATGGGAAATAGAAAATTCACCCCAGGGATCACTCCAGTGGCTTTACTCGACAGATGCACTGGGAGCTAAGGTTGGGTGGCATGATGCCAGGGTAATCCTATGGGCTCGGCTTGTAAAGGCCTCAGGGCCATTAGCCTAGTACACACCTATGAACCTATGTATAAGACGTCTTACTCTTTGTATTTTTAGTGAGAAACCTGTGGGGCCACTCCAGTTGGTATAACAGCCTGGTTATATAGAAGCAGAAGGGAGCACTGTACTCCATTATGGGCCTGATTAGGGTCAAGTACAATGGCACTATGACTTCCTTTGATCTTGATTTCATGCTGTTACTTATAAGCTGTGCCACACAGAAGGATTCCTCACTACCTGGTGGTCAAAGTTTAGGTTACTATCTATCTGTGTTCCTAGGTTCCTCACCACTGGGTCTACTTTTAAGGGTGTGCTATCAATATTATAATATGCAGTGATTTATGATTTACTGAAGGGTATGATTATGCATTTTTAGCATTTACTTTCAGACCATTGATTTGGCACCAATCATTTGCCATTTTTAGGCCTGTTTGTAAGATCTCATCATCATTTGGGGATTCGATGATTGCTCCCAGCTTACAGTTATCAGCGAACTTCATGAGCCAGAGGCTCCCAACATTGGCCTTCACTTCAGAGAAGTATATATACCAAACAGAAGGGGTCTCAACACTGAGCCCTGTGGGACACCACTAATAACAGATTTCTTTTTAGAAATGACTTAACCTAACCAGACAACATGTGTCCTGTCAGGGAACTCATTGGCAATCCATCTGATGATGTAGGGGTTTATGCCCATTTCAGTAAGTTTATCTATGATCCCTAGGTGGGGAAATTGTGTTTAAAGTTTTGGCCAGGTCTGTGTGCACCATTTTACCCTCATCCATGGCCGTGGTGGCTTTCCCGAAGATGTCCACCAGACTGAGCAGGAAAGATCTCCCTTTGACAAAGCCAATTTGGTTCTGATCTAGTTTTTGGAGGGTTCCTACATTGTTATTGATCAGGTCCACAATAATTCCCTCCATGTCCTTGCAGATAAGACTAGCCAAGCTTATGGGTCTGTAGTTCCATGGGTCAGTTGATGGCCTCCACTTGTGCAGAAGGATGACTGTTGCACTCTTCCATTCCTCTTTGAGAAAGCATGTTCAGAGGCTGTGGTTAAACAGGGTTTCTCATGGCCCTGATAGAGTTTATTTTAAGCTATTTAAGAAGCATCCTGGAATGTTGTTGAGACCCATGAAGGCTGTATTTTTGGCTTTAGCTAGCGCAGTAAGGACCTGTTTCCTCATAATGGCTGGTAGGAGGATGGTTGTGGGTATTTCTTTTGGTATGGTAGGAGGTGATGAGAGGGAGACGTTTGAACTATACTTGTCAGTCAGCAGGTTTGCTCTAGTTTCAGGCTGCCATTCATGATTAACTCAGCACATTGCTGAGCATTTCCCCTGATGTTACGAACATAATTAAAAAAAGCCTTATGTTATCTTTCATCTGGGAGGCTATATTTGCTTCATAATTTGCATTGGCAGATTTTACCAGCTCTGTACTTTCTTTAGAGTGGTGAGTGTCTTTTTGACTGATTTGTCTGTTCCTTCTCGGCTTTGGAGAATATTTTCTCCTTTTGTTGAATAGCCTGTTTATGATAGGGGTCCACTGGAGTGGTTTATTTTTGCCAGTAATCATAGGCTTGACTTGGACAGGTACTGCCTCCTCAATGTAGCTATGAATGTGGTTGTATAGTGCTTTTCTGTACAGCACAGAGTAGACATCAATGTCATCTGGCTTTGGAGGAGATTGTAGGTTTAATAAGCTGTCACTTAGTTTGAAGTAAATTGGCCTTAGCAAAATTCTTAACAGATTTGGAGTTTGATGGGGGTTCGAGGTGACATTCAATACTAAAGGAGATGATTTTGTGGTCAGATCTTACCAGGGTGAAATTAATGCATAGAAGGGAGCAGCATCCCCCCATGTTTGTGAGCACTAGGTCTAAGATATTTGGACCTCTAGTTGGGAAACGGATTAGTTGTTCAAGGGTGTTTGCATTGACGAAGTTCAAAAACCTCAAATCAAGTGGATTATATGCCATATAAGTCTCCCAGTTTATAGAGGGCTAGTTGAAGTCACCCATAAATACAGTGTTAGGGTATATGTTAAGAGATTCCAGTAGGTTTAGGTAGGAGGTATAGCTTTCCAGACTCATGCTAAGGGATCTTTAGCTAGCAAGGATATGATAGGGGGGTCATGCCTATGGTTAGTTGAGCATGGAGTAGCTCAAGTGAGTCATGTTATTGGACCAGTCTAGCAGTGTAATTCTCCTTTATGAACACTGACACACCTAGAAGCACAAAACACAAATAAAACTTGTAAAAAATAAATAAAGCATGAAGACCAGCTCACAGGAATGAACTACACTTTAATATGAGCATTTTCGTCGGCGTAAAACCATTTGACTTCTTCAGATTAACTGAACAAAAAACATCACTTCCTTTTATAAGAAAAAAGGAAGTGATGTTTTATGTTCAGTTAATCTGAAGAAGTCAGATGCTTTTAAAAAAGGAAGTGATGTTTTATGTTCAGTTAATCTGAATAAGTCAGATGGTTTTACGCCGATGAAAACACTGACACACTTCCTCCTTTTGCTTTATCCTGGGCTGAGGGGGATTGAAATGTATGAAAAGCATTGTAGCCTTTGATAGCCAGGGAGATTTCTATGGTTTTGAACCATGTTTCTGTGGCTGCACATATGTCTACATTCTCCAGGGTGAGGACTGCTTCCAGGGAGTGCAGTTTTTTATTTAAACTGCTAACACTGAGTAGCAGTACCTTTAGGAAGTCATGAGTGTTTTTTTTTTATGTTGGATGGTTTAACACATTGGCATGGCCTAAACAAGGCACTATGGAGATAAACAACGTTTTTCCCAGTGTCTGGATGCCAAGTGGTGTCAAGTGCAAACCATCCATGGTAAAGCATCATAGTTCATCAAACATGTCTCCCCAGGCTGACAGATACTGGATCCCCTTGTTGTGACACCAGAAACTAAGCCAATTGATGAAGCCAATCATTCTTTACTGGTACTGTGGCATCATCATAGATGAAGGTAGGATGCTACACAAGGCTAGATTCATATCTGCCTGAGACACATATTCAAAGAGCTCCATCATGTCTCTCTTCATATAGTTCAGTGAGGTGCATCTTAGGTCATTTATGCCCACATGGACTATGACTGTGTCATACTGGTACTTGTGGTTTAAAGACCTAAGTGCATGCATGATGTGGTGGATCCTGACTTCAGACAGACAGCTCACTGTGATCTTCTCCTGGTTTAGCATGGTAGGGGGGACATCAGTATGTCTTATAATGGAATATCCAATAACTAGAATGTTTGGCTATATGGTGTGTTGCCTTATAATTTAAAGCAGGGCTTATATGATTTTCAGAGTTATGTGTTTTGTGAGATGCTGTCATTTTTGAGTGTGTGCTGGGACACAGAGATGCTTTCAGGAGGTCCTGGAGGTTTGGGTAGATTAAAAGTGAGGAACCCCACATATGTGGGTCCATCTGTTTGCTTCTTAGTGTTGGTAGTTGGTAGCAAGTGTTTCAGGTGTAATGCCAACAATCTGGTTTGCATTTTACATGTGTGCATGCAAGAGCTTTGCCTCCATTGACATTGTGCATCTACAGCTCTCACACAATGTGCTTGTCTGTTCTAAAATTAAATGGCTGCAAATGAACATGAAGAAGTTACTACATTGCCTCAGGATGTCCATATCTACCAGGCCAGAAACAGAGATGCAGGAAAGCACGTATGCATTATACCAGATCCTTAGTAGATGGGACGGAGCAGGGGAGAGTCACTTAAAGGTCAAAGCGAGAGTGTTTAGTAATATACTATTATATGACCTGCAGTGGTACAGTCTTCTGCACAAACTGGCAGTTCTTTAAGCAGCTGTGAACAGTGGGAGACTATAGAGAGAGTTTACTATAGATGATTTTAAACTGGAGAGGTTTCCTTATATACAAGACATGAGCACAAACACAACACTTTATACTAGCGGGATGAAAGACTTTTACAAATGTAAGTCTTGAGTCCAATCAGATAAACATATAATAAACCTTCCACCAGCAGTTTCCAACTTGGATGGGTTGAATTCAGTTCTCCACTCCCACCAGAGTGCAAAAGAACCCTCTTAATAGAAAATTAAATTGTTTTGAGCTAAAGTACAGTAACAAATGCTGAACAAGAAAAGTCCTGCAGTATCAAGAATCCTTGGAAATAAGTTCACTAAGCCTGAGAAATGTTCACAAAATACAGGGAAAAACAAACAATAAACCTTCCACCAGCAGTTTCCAATATTGATGTATTGAATTCTGCTCTGATCTCCCAACAGAGCACAAAATAACTCTGTTAATGTAAAACAATCTGGTTTACAGCTCAGTTGCAGTAACAAATGCTTTGCGACCAAAGTCTGAATGCCTTCAGTATCAGGAATCCATGGAAATAAGTTCATCATCCCTGACAAATATTCTTAAAATACAGAACAAAAACACACAATAAACCTTCACCAGCAGTTTCCAACTTGGATGGGTTAAATTTAGCTCTCTGCTCCCACCATAGTGCAAAAGAACCCTTTTAATGTAAAATGAACTGGTTTGCGCTTAGGTGCACTAATAAATGCTTTACAGCAAAAGTCAGAACTCCTATAGTATCAGGAATCATTGGAAATAAGTTAACTAACCCTGAAAATGTTAACAAAAATAAAGAAAAAAAGTGTGCAATGTAAGAGAACTAGAAAATGCACAGAAAAACTTTTCAAAACTTAGAAAGATTTTGGCAGACTCAGGAGAACTTTAGCAAACTCAGAACATTTTTTTCAGTATCACAGGAAGTTAGGGAATATCAGAATACTGTTAAAACAACCAAAGAATAGTGTAGAAACAAACAGATGTTTTTCCTTTAACAAGGGCAGGCTGAAACACAGTTATAAATTCAACAAAATCACTAAATGCAGCACATAAGTGTTATATAGCTATTAGCTATGTAGGTCCAGATGGTTTTAGATGCAATCAAAATCTTGCAGTCATAGGTGTCAAAGTCAGGCACATGGAAGTTCTGAAAAACTGAGCACAATCTCACAAAAATTTAATTCTTTTACACCAGCAGGATGAAATACTTTTACACAATTAAACCCGCAGGTTTAACTGTGTAAAGCACATAATCCTTCCACCAGCAGTTTCCAACTTGGATGGGTTGAAGTTCAGCTATTTGCTCCCACCCCGGAGTAAAATAAACCTCTTAATGTACAATGAACTTTTGAGCTCAAGTGCAGTAACAAATGCTTTATAGAAGTTAGAATTCCTGCAGTATCTGGAATCCTTGAAAATAAGTTCACTAACCCTGAGAAATTTTCACAAGATGTAGAACAAGAACACACACATTATAAACCTTCCACCAGCAGGTTCCATCTTAGGTGGATTGAATTCAGCTTTCTGCTCCCACCAGAGTGCAAAAGAACCCTCTTAATGTAAAATGAACTGGGTTTGAACTCAAGTGCATTAACAAATACTTTACAACAAAAGTCAGAATTCATGCAGTATCAGGAATACTTGGAAATAAGTTCACTATAACTGAAAAATGTTCATAAAATGCAAAAAAAAAAAAAAAAAAAACAAACACAAAAACCTTCCACCAGCAGTTTCCAATGTGCATAAGTTAAATTCAGCTCTGCTCAGAGTGCAAAAGAACCCGCTTAATGTAAAACAAACTGGTTTTGAGCTCAAGTACAGTAACAAATGCTTTACAACAAAAGTCAGAATTACTGCAGTATCAGGAATCCTTGGAAATAATTTTGCTAACCCTGACAAATGTTCACAAAATACAGAAAAAATGTGCAATGTAAGAGAATTACAGCAACACAGAAAAATTTAGCAACACTTAGAAATATTTTGGCAAACTCAGGGAACTTTGGCAAACTCAGAACAGATTTTGCAGTATTAGAAATATTAGAATAATGTTAAAACGGCTTAAGTGCAGTAAAGTAACAAATAGATGGCATTTCTTTAACAAGTGCTATCTGAAAACAGTGATAAATTCAACCAAATCAATAAATGCAATGCAAAAGTGTTAAAGAGCACTGATACAGCTAGAGCAAGTGCAAAAAATATTTATATCAGCAATGTAGATCAAAATGTTTTAGAAGCAATCCAAGTCTTGTAGTCACAGGTGTCCAAGCCAGGCACAGAGAAGCTCTGTCTCACAAAAATGTAATTCTTTTATACCAACAGGATGAAAGACTTTTACACAGTTAAGACCTCAGGTCAATCAGATATACACACAATAAACCTTCCACCAACAGTTTCCAACTTGGATGGGTTGAATTCAACTCTCTGCTCCTACCAAAGTGCAAAAGAACTATCTTAATGTAATATAAACTGGTTTTGAGCTCAAGTGCAGTAACACATGCTTTACTACATAAGTCAGAATTCCTGCAGTATCAGGAAACCTTGGAAATAAGTTGACTAACCTGAGATATGATCACAAAATACAGAAAAAAGTGTGCAATGTAAGAGAACTACAACAACACAGAAAAACTTTGCTTGACTTAGAAACATTTTGGCAGACTCAGGAGAATTTTGGCAAACTTAGAAGCTTTTGCAGTATCAGAGGGAGTTGGAAAATATCAGAATAGTGTTAAAACAACCCGAGTAGTACAGTAACAAATAGATGATGTTTATTTAAAAAGTGCAGCCTGAAAAACAGTGATAAATTCAACAAAATTAATAAATGCATCACAGAAGTGTTAAATAGCACTGAGACAATCTCAGAGCACAAGGCACGCACTAAATGGTTTTAAGTCTTTATTCATTTTTCTTTATGCACATATAAAATGTTAAGACTATACTGAAAGTCTTCATGTACATATAATGTGTTAAAGGACTCTACGCTCAAAGCATTCAACTATGACTGAATAGAATGCAGTTACGCCATACAGCTGTATTAACAGAGAAAGTTGATGGCATGACTGGTCATGCTGAGTGTGTTTTGCATACATGCAGTTCAAGCAAATTCTGTTAGAGGATTCCTGAATTTCTTCCTTTGTGGAGTTCAGTTAGCTTGGCCGCTTTAATGAAAGTTGGGGGACACCCAAATTAAAAATGAACCCGAGTGAGATGCAGTTGGAGCAAATTCTGTTAAGAGTCCCTGAATTTCTTCCTTTAGGGAGTTCAGTTAGCCTGGCCTCTTTAATGAAGGTTGGGAGGGGGCTTGTCTGGATAGGACTGCTGTTAATAACAATAGAGGTAGAAGTGTTCCTTGTCTTTTAGGTCAATGTCATGAGTTTGGCTTTCTTTCTATTGTCAGCACAAAAATATACTTAGACTTGTAGGCCCAGATGGTTTTAGAAGCAATCCAAGTCTTGTAGTCAGAGGTGTCCAAGCCAGGCACAGGGAAGCTCTGAATACTAAGCAGGGCAAGTATTGGCCAGGGTGGATATAGCATTATGTTCGGGTGTTCAGGCAGTGGTTCTGAGACAAATTGTTTCATTATGGAGCCACCATGCTAAGAAACCCTAATTAGCAGATCAAAAATAGAGTATACCATTTTATATGAGAATGCTTACAGACAACAAAATAATCAGGAATATAGGAGTGTCTTGAGTAACTCTGTGGACTTGAGGATGCAAATAATAATGGAGGAAATGTAAGGTAATGTACGCTAACACTATCATCAACACCTGTTTTGGATGTCAGTAACGGTGAAACAGAAGCCATGGTATATGTGTTAGAGAGAACTCCGCACAATAACATGGCTCTGTTATATATAGCTATGGTAGAGGCACACTGCATTTGGCACCATAGAGGCAGGACACACCACAAGGGACATGATGACACTGGTATACAGGTTGAGGCATGACAATTGCCTTACAAGGGGGAGGTATAACATGGTGTGCAGAGCACTATATGGGGGCTAGCAGGCAGTACTAGGGCCTGCTAATTGGTTGGATAATGAGGAAAAAGGCAATGGCCCCAGTCAGTTGACTTCCATAACCTGCCATACATACCTATGACAGACATGTAATTCAGATGTATTCAGAACTTGGCAGAAAGACAATAGCTGGAAAAGTTCACCACCAGGGAGATAAAGGTACCACTGCAGGCTCTTCTTACTCACAAATTGCATGCACCTACTAGTCAAAGCTGCTACTTATAAGGGATATCCAGGCCAGGTGTGGCAGGGAGTGGTGCAAGGCATGACTGCCATTGGTGACTATATTTCTGCAATAAATGTTGTGAAGGGTGACCAACATGATACTCTATGCAAAGAACAAGACACAGGATATTGCCAAGTATATGTCCACCACACAGGGTAGACTACCAGTGCAGAATTGGCTCACAGAGGTGAAGGAGCTTCTGGTACGCCACTCTGAGGAAGTGGAGCAGACCCTCATACCCAAGTGTGGCTTGAGTGTGGAAATGGTTTGGCAATGAGTAAATGAGTGTCAGTAGGAGAACACACCATGTTGGTATTACTCATTACAAGTCAGTATGGTACAGTAAACTGCATGCAAGATAGGTCTGATTCATGGAGAACCTTCTGCATATTTATCCTTTCTGGTTCCTCTCAGTTGCAACTGCAACAACCTGCTTGTAAGTGTATGCATGTCTTCATATGCTATACATACAGTATATCTCATTATTTACTACTATGTATGGCACAGCAAGATACAGGCATATATGTGAGTACCGCCAAAGTATCTTGTGTTCATGCTTTCATTGTTTCTACTGGTGGAGGAACGAGCACAACAGGACAGCAAAGGTTCAATGTCAGCACATCATTTGTAGGTGACAATGATAACTTCATGCATATGGCACAATACAATGACACAGTGCAACTGTCTGTATCATGACAAGGCTGACCCACATCTGCATGTCAGAATTCCCTGTGGAGGTACAGACTGACCCCACAACCTTAGTGGTGCATGTTGGGCATCCTAAAACTGTGAACGCCTCCCAGGCACCCAAAGTGTCCCTAGCCTAAACAGAATCTGAAATTTGCAGTGTTCTAATATGTGCATACCAACCAAAGGGGAGAGATATGAGGTGTGCAGTACCATCATGATTCCAGGTCTGGCTCTGATTTGGGTATAACACTTGGTATAAATCATCAAATGTGCAGATAAGTGATCTAGGCACTAAGAACTGCTACCACTAGATATATGGAGCTGCTAAGTGTGCATTGTGGTGTTTTGCAGCTTGCATAATGATGTGCAACACCTACACAATGACAGGCAGCAGATGGTGGTCCTAATACCACTGGTGACTAATGTTACTGCCACATGTATAGCTATGAGGCACGTGGTGACTGCCTTCAGCTCTGCCTTTGCTAGCCATTCAGACAGTGGTCATGGGAGTGTTCGGATTCAAGGTGATTTGGCACATGCTGATCCAACTCAAACCACACAGACCATTGCTGAGACAATATCATTGTCAGCTATGGCCACACAACCTGCCACTCCTGGCCATTGGTGGTATCATAGTTGCAGGTGCCATTGCTCATTGGGTTCAATACCTAGAATGCCTCATCAGGCCGCTTGAGAACAGTCTCATAGTTCTACACCTTCAACAGCCCCTGCGGGGCACTCTTGCTCATAGCTGTTGCCTAGATCACAGACATCGATGCTCTGTTGGATCCCAACATGGAATAACCCATCAGGATACATTTACACAATCCCATGGTTCTGCATCATCCCTGCAATGGACTGTATCAAACAGTGACATCACAAGCCACCACAGTGGACATTGTCAAATATGATAACTCAACCTCAACACTTGTGGAACATGCTGCTTGACTCCCCACAACCACCTACCATAGTATATGGCTTCTGAGTTCACCTTCCATGACCTTAACTCATATTATAGTGTCTTTGTTGTGGTCCCCAGTGACTGTATATTCCTCACTTGTGCAAATGATGGTGACTGTACCCTGTCCACCCTCGAACCATTATGTCTGATGCACTGCATGACCAGCCTATGCACTGCTTTGCATAACTTTGGTGTGATAATGCAGGCACCATTTCATTCTGCAGTATCATGGCCCAGAGTTTTGGACCAGATGCCGTCTCTTTGGTAGTAGGCATTATATTACACTAACATCTGCCTCATCTGTAGTACCACTGTTGCCTGTTCATCCCCAAACTCTAGATCAGTGATGGTGAACATTTGTGTCAAAGGTGACACCCCATGACATTCTGAGTGACACACCAGCCTTCAACACCTGAGTTGGGGGGAGGGTGACACGTCAGCAGAGTCAAAATAGGCATTTCCCAAATTTTTGACATGCCGAGTCCAAAATATTCACCATCACTGCTCTAGATCCTGCTCTTCCTATGTGTCTCCTATTGATGTGGTGGGTATTGGAGGGATGTCTTCCTGCTGCATTAGTTGTTTTAACATTGCCAGATTATGCAATATGGACACGACATGAAGATTTTGCTGCAGGTATCAGATAGGTGCACCACCACATTTGTCAAGACAGTGCTAGCTTCCGTTGAGTTGTCCAAACTCATGCTGTACCGCTTTTTGTGTTTTAGCATGGGCTGTGTTGTATACCTCTCTGCCATGTCTAGTGGCTGTGGATAGGGGTCACCATTCTAGGTTCTAGGCATATACAGTATCACATGCATCACATAACAGTCACACAATATGTATGACCTTCTCCCTGCTTGCATAGTAATTGTTTATAATGCCCTCTGTAACCCACCTGTATGCAACTACCAAATAGATGGCTATGTGGGAAGTTTCCCTGCAAGAATTACTAGAATATGTTGGACACTCATATAATTCATATAAAAACGCCGACATCGCTGAAAGCCGTCACCGAGAACAAAGACACCGGAAGATCGACAACGGAGAAGACTGACATTTGAGAATCCCGATGCTGAGAACACCGACATGTTAAGGTAAGGGTGCAATAGGGACGGATGTTAGGGTCAGGATGTGGGTAAGGTAATTGTGCGATAGTGACGGAGTTTAGGTTTAGGAGCGGGTTAAGTGAGTTAGGGTTAGGGTGCGGGTAAGGTAAGTGTGCGATAGTGATGGACCTTAGGGTTAGGGTTTGGGTTAAGGTTAGTGCATAGACAGTTGTGTATGTAAGGTTTAGTGTAGGTTTGTAAGGTTTTTGGTGTGCTTGTGTTGTGTGTGTTTTTGGGAAAGGTATTTGTTTTGTTGTTTGTCGGGATTTTGGTTTGTCGGGCATGTGAAGTTTCGTGTTTTTGAACTTTTTTTTTTTCAGTGTTTTCGTGTCGGTTATTTCATTGTCGATGTTTTGGCGTGTCAGTGTTATCAGGTAGACATATATATATATATATATATATATATATATATATATATATATATGTGTGTGTGTGTGTGTGTGTGTGTGTGTGTGTGTATATATATATATATATATATATATATATATATATATATATATATATATATATAGGTATATATATATGTATAGATATATATATATATATAGATAGATAAGATATATAATTATGTTGGCACTGCATGCCATCTGGCATATCAGTGAGTGGAAGCTTTTACTGTTGATGTATCGCAGTCCCTGTGGACCAGTTGGGGACTTGATGATGACATATGTGTAATCTATGACTCCCAGAACATCAAGAAAATGGGCTATATGTCATAAAACTCCCACATAGTAGTGCCTGCCTTTTCTGCAGTCTTGGGAAACCAGATATGTTCCTTACTTGATGGTGAGGAACTGGTGAAGAATATGTGAAGCTGGTACCTGTGATATCTCTAACATGTCCTCCATAGGTCAGTGGAAGGTACCTGTAACTAAGATGGCTAGCACTGCACATACTTTTGTGTCTACTGGGATAAGCAAGCCATAAAGCTCTCTCTTTTCAGCTTTTATAACACAGTTTGACTAAGTTGTGTATGCTCTTCTTGTCCACAAGGTAGCAGTCTACTGTGCTGGTCTGTGAGCTGCTAATATGTTATTCACTAATGGCATCACCTGCAGTAGTGCAAATGGCTGCAGCACCTCATTTTGTGGGCACTGGCTCTGATAGTGGTCAGTAACACATGCTATTCTGCTATAACCACTGCTGCTCCTAGAACTCTGCACACCTGTACACCATAAATCTGTTGTGCAGAGTAAGTTCATGCAGTGGCACAGTAAGTATGTTTTTTTTTTTATATATTTCTGAATCCATCTGCCATGTCTAATATCATTATTTGCCTAATCACTGTGCCTGTTTTATATGGAGTTTATCATTTCCTTATCATTATTTGGTCAATTGCATGTATTGCATACCACTCAATTTTTACCCTTCCAAGACCATCCTACCTGTGTCTCTGAATCACTCACATCATTTGTTTTTAATTTTAGTTGGTTAGTTAGTAAGTTAGTTAGTTAGTTAGTTAGTTAGTTAGTTAGTTAGTTAGTTATTCTCTGTTGACCAGGTTAATCCCACTAGGCTAGTGGCCACTTTTCAGGGGACCTGCCTTGGTATTTATACTATGTGAAGAAATTTAGTCAGGGCACTTTTTTGATGGGTGCCATTGGATCTTTTACATTCATCTGAGCTACCACAAATTTACGCAGATGAGCCCTTAGTTTAACATGTAATCTGAAGGGCAACACACTAAGGAGTGCACTACCCCCCTTATGCAGCACTGCACAGAACCCACAGCCTTCTGCACCAATGGTGAAAGTGCTACCTGTTGTGTCACTGACACTGTTATGTATGTTTCCACTGAAACCTCTCAACTTCTAAGTGGAACATCTGACAATGCTAAAAATAATGGGGGAAACAAAGGCCCCAAATCATGGACAGATTTTAAATATGGTTCTTCTAAACATAGTTATTAGAATAACATGTATCTGGTTAGCATTAATTTTCTGAGGGATAGGAAGACTGAAGCTCAGAAGTCTGTCGTTGTTTACTGATGTTGGTCATTAATGATCTGCCAGAAAACTACAAATTTTAACATGAACAGACTAAAAACATAAGGCAAAAATCTGGACATTTGAGAAGTAGGTCACTTCTCCCTAATCTAATTTGCACTGCACTATGTGCTAAATGTCTATGATTCCGGGCCAATATATTTGGATGTGAAACTCAAATTTTCAGAAAAGGATGCAAAACATTTTTAGCCTGCACATGTTAGATTTATGACACTATATAAAACTAGCTTCATAGTAAGTCTTTGATTGAAACAATGAAAACAAGCAGTTACATTCCAATGTTTTTCTATATTAAATATATACCCATAACTGCTGGTTTATAAACTTTTGCTATCTAGCATTTAGATTCTGATAGACTTCTATATAACCAGCTCAGGTTAAAGGTATCACTATAATCTGATACTTAAGACAGTGAATTAAACAACTATATGTAACTAATTAATACAAGCATATTGTGAGCACTAAAGCTAAACCAAGATGATGCAATTAAAAATAAACATACCTCACATAAGCCATTACAAAAGGATTATTATGAAAGTGTAGTCAATGCATGTTTCTCGTCATACAGATGTCTTTTTATGATGGGTCAAGGTGCACTCACATCTTTCTTAAATGTTGTGTTCCCCAAGCAAGCTGTCATAATTACTAATCCCTTAGTTCAAGCAGTCACTTACTCTTGACCTGATATGATACAGCTGTCTTCATGTTTACAAGTAAACAGGCAATATAAAGTCATTTGTAAACCAATATATTAAGATATAGTTTTAAGTTTCAAAACAGGAATAATGTAGCATCTGTCATTAAGATTTGACTTGAGATGTTTTGCCAAAGCACACTACCATTTAATTCTTAAACACATTAGTTAAATGGCAACATCACCTACCCTAAGGGCATCAGCCATTTATTAATGTCAAACATGTACAAATGCTTTACAGTTATACTTCAGATGTGTGTTTATATAATGCATGCCCTTTGTCTTCATTTTAACATTTCGTAAATGTTTTGATACTCCACCCGTAAACTTGTGTCTGTGTTTCCCTGACAATCAACACAACAGGAAATAAATCACTCCCTTTGTAGCAGCATGTTAAATAAAACTGGCTATTAACTCCTAGGACTTGCACTGAAGTAGGCAAATGTCACAGCAAAGGACCAAAAGGTCAAAAGGCACCATGACATTCAACAAGGCAGGTTGGTGAGAGTTATTAAGTAAATGGAGATGTGTCAGACTTGCAGAAAACATGGGGCAGCATACAATGTGAGGGTTGAGTGCTGTGCCATTGTCACACAGTATAACGTGTAATTTGTCAATACATCTGAAGGTTATCATAATCAAATAACACAAGGAATTTCTTTCCTGGTGCTATTGTGATCATTTATAACTCATAGGACAAGCCCATGGGTATGCTGATGTAAACTGTTTTCAGTTACAAAATATTTTATTTAATGAGCACCATTATCTAGTATATGTTTTAATAATGATGTTAATGGGAAAATGTGTAATTGACATTTTCTTTTTAGTGCTTTTATTAATCAATTCTCAAAATCATGTTTTTCTTCTATAAATTCATAATGTTCCACGCGTTTTGTCATAGTTTTTTTCTTGCATCGAGTTTAAATCAGTTCTTCAGATATGGCTGTCCACTTTACTATCCAACTCAATGAAATATTCTTCATATGCATGTAGGTGAGAACAAATAAAGAGCATTATAAGTGGGCACAGACATTGATTTCATGCCCTGGAATGACATCTTTTAAAGGCAAAAGTAAAGTTTGGGGTTCAAACCAACATATTTGTTTGCACATTAGTGTATGCATTTTGTTTCATACAGGTGCATACATATTTTCATGCTGTTTGTTTTATTTATTTTTATTTACACATATAATTTAAACTATTTACAGCATGAGAATACCATGGTCTCCAAAGGGGGATGGGGTGAAGAACTGGCACGTTTTAAAAATTTTCTTCCATTTTTGGTGCATTACTTCAGTTGCATATGCCCACTCAGGGAACTCCTTTTTTTCAAGCTCACATAATTTCTTTTCTGTACCTACCTAGTGTAAATTTTTCCTTTATAATTTTATACATTTTATGTTTGAGATAATAGCACTTTTTTGAATCAGTACAATTGAAATCACAGTCTGTACTGTAAACACACTTAAAACAATTGTTCCATAAACAGTACTTCAGAAAAAGTGCTGTATATACTTTTTCTACAGTCTCTTCTTTATAGAAATAACCTGCAACCATGAATAAATAGCATTATTTTCAGAGAACACAAGTGTTTTAATCATAAAATGACACATCAGCTCATAGCTCATGGAAACTGATTTTAATGAACTGTCTCAGTACCATATGCTTACTAGAATGTGGAATCTTTTTTTTTCTTTACCCCCAGGCTGTTGACTGTTATCAGATTAATCTCTTCACTTGTATGCATGGGGAGCTTTTTCACTGCCTTACATAGCAAGTGAGTATACAGGCCAAGTGCATAATGAGTCATTTGTTATTTATTATTTTATTTACATTTGTTTACCGGGAAATTCCAACTGGACACATGTCCTTTTTCAGTGGAGGCCCAGGGAGAAAAGCTCCAAAGAGCAATAAATGAGCAGCAGAGTACATGAAGAACAATTGAATATACATACAATAGCAAATAATACATACTGCAGCAAACATTAGCTATATATACAATATGAAACATAGTAATGAACAAATATACCAATATCTAGCTAGAGGATAGGAATAAAGGTAGGATGTATTTACAGATAGTACTAAGCTCAAATGGATACTGTTCTAAACTCATATACCTAAATCTTATATACAAATATTACACTAAACTCAAGCAGATATAAAGCAAAAGCTCCACATGAAGGTGGGACAAGCTAGAAGGGCTAATGGGATGGAAGGGGAAGATAGAGGAGTAGGAGAGGAGACAAAGTGAGTAATATACATGGTAGTGAGACAAGGCTAGGTGCAAGTCAGCTGAATATGTATTTGGAGTTGAGATGAAGTGAGGTAGACAAGCATGTTAAAACAGGTCTGAGAGATTAAGTGAGGAGGGAAGGGGAGGGTAAAGGGTGAGCCAGAGCCTGCAGAGGAAGGAATGCAATGAAGTCTTGAAAGCAAAGCATCCTGGCAATATATTTTTATAGCCATTGTTTGGTTTAGTTATGTTTTGTTAGAAATGACTTAACATTATCAGTTATTGGATCTAGCCTACAGAATTGCCAAACATAGACTCACATTTTTGCAGCTGCATCTATGGAATATTTTCCTGTCATGATTTACAAGGTACATGAATTTCTGAGAGCATCTCTTCCTCTGACAGACGAAACCTTCTTTGGGCTGATGTAACTAAAAGCTACTAAATATGTTGTTTAATGCCTAAAGCACAAAGGTGACAAGCTATAAGTCTAATTTTGAAATGACCTATAAACTTTCAGAGTGTTTTAGGGTGTAACTAATGCACAGAAGTTGACATACCTTTTCCAAGACTTGTATTTTATTTATTGGTTCATAACCAGCTGAGAACTAGAATTCTAGGCTAACACCCACCTTTTTACACTGTTTTGTATTGTTTTTTTTTTCTGCTTAACCTTATTTCAGTTAAGTAGAAAACACAAAATACCAAGAGTCTCAAAGTTTCAGGCTCACATAAAATAAACAAGCAAACATTTTGAAGTATACAAGTGAACCCAAAAACGGCAGACTGCTCCAGTTCTTCAAATCTCTTTATTCACAAAGGTATGAACTCTTTTGCAGATTATACTGGTTCATCAGATACAAACAAGAATAAAAAAAGACTGCATTACATTTAACTCGAAAAGGGACACAGTACTAACAATACATAGCATTATGCACACTTACTAAAAAAAATATAAAATGAATAAAAACAATACGACAAATATAAATATAAACTTCTTTTAAAACAGTAGTTATACAAATACTCTATATTAAGCACTGCTGCTTCATCTGCGTAAGTGCCTACTCTTTAGTTCAGGTTTAATGGGCACCCTGTCATTTAACCCATGCCCATAGTCACTTCTGAGCCTGATTATCTATTTGGCTTCCAGTTGTTTAGTAGTATTTCTAATATCACCACATCTGGCACTCTCAAATACTCTACCAATAGCTATAAATATAAATGTGTGTGTCAAATCTGTCTCCAAGACACGTTTAGAAAAGGCATTATTTTTGGTTGCCCTTACTAATATGATAGACATGTTCTTTTATGCAATCCCACAGGGCTCTATCTGTTTTCCAACATAAAATTTAGCACACACTGTGCAAGAAGATAAATAAACTATGTGTTCTGAACTACATGTTGCAGTACTGAAAACAATCATGCACCTTAAACTGTGCAACAGTACTGAAAATAATCATGGACCTTAAACTGAGCAGCAGTACAGAAAACAATCACAGACCTTAAACTGAGCAGCAGTACTGAAAACAATCACAGACCTTAAACTGAGCAGCAGTACTGAAAACAATCATGGACCTCAAACTGAGCAACAGTACTGAAAATAATCATGGACCTTAAACTGAGCAGCAGTACTGAAAACAATCTCGGACCTTAAACTGAGCAGCAGTACTTAAAACATTCACAGACCTTTAACTGAGCAGAAAGCTGAGCAGCAGTACGGAAAACAATCATGGACCTTAAACTGAGCAGCAGTACTGAAAACAATCAAGGACGTTAAACTGAGCAGCAGTGCTGAAAACAATCACGGATCTTAAACTGAGCAACAGTACTGAAAACAATTACGGACCTTAAACTGAGCAGCAAGCTGAGTAGCAGTACTGAAAACAATCATGGACCTTAGACTGAGCAGCAGTACTGAAAAAAATCATGCACCTTAAACTAAGTAGCAGTACGGAAAACAATCATGGACCTTTAACTGAGCAGCAGAACTGATAGCAATCATGGACATTAAATTGAGCAGCAGTACATAAAACAATCACAGACCTTAAACTAATCAGCAGTATGGAAGACAATCACAGACCTTAAACTGAGCAGCAGTATTAAAAACAATCATGGACCTTAAACTGAGCAGTAGTACGTAAAAAAATCAGGGACCTTAAACTGAGCAACAGTACTGAAAATAATCACGGACCTTAAACTGAGCAGCAGCACAGATAACAATCACAGACCTTAAGCTGAGCAGCAGTACTGAAAACAATCATGGGCCTTAAACTGAGCAGCAGTACTGAAAACAATCATGGGCCTTAAACTGAGTAGCAGTGTTGAAAACAATCATGGACCTTGAACTGAGCAGCAGTACTGAAAACTATCATGGACCTTAAACTGAGCAGTAGTACGTAAAAAAATCAGGGACCTTAAACTGAGCAACAGTACTGAAAATAATCACGGACCTTAAACTGAGCAGCAGCACAGATAACAATCACAGACCTTAAGCTGAGCAACAGTACTGAAAACAATCATGGGCCTTAAACTGAGCAGCAGTACTGAAAATAATCATGGGCCTTAAACTGAGCAGCAGTACTGAAAACAATCACAGACCCTAAACTGAGCAGCAGTACTGAAAACAATCACAGGCCTTAAATTGAGCAGCAGTAGTGAAAACAATCATGGGCCTTAAACTGAGCAGCAGTACTGTAAACAATCACAGACCTTAAACTGAGCAGCAGTACTGAAAACAATCATGGACCTTATACTGAGCAGCAGTACTGAAAACAATCACGGACCTTAAACTGAGCACCAGTACTAAAAACAATCACAGACCTTAAACTGAGCAGCAAGCTTAGCAGCAGTATGGAAAACAATCATGGACCTTAAACTGAGCAACAGTACTGAAAACAATCACGGGCCTTAAACTGAGCAGCAGTACTGAAAACAATCACAGACACAAAACTGAGCAGCAGTACTGAAAACAATCATGGACCATAAACTGAGCAGCACTACTGAAAACAATCACGGACCTTAAACTGAGCAGCAGTACTGAAAACAATCACAGACTTTAAACTGAGCAGCAGTACTGAGAACAATCAAGGACCTTAAATTGAGCAGCAGTTCTGAAAACAATCACAGACTTTAAACTGAGCAGCAAGCTGAGCAGCAGTACTGAAAACAATCACGGATCTTAAACTGAGCAGCAGTACTAAAAACAATCTCAGAACTTAAACTGAGCAGCAGTACTGAAAACAATACATGTACCTTAAACTCAGCAGCAGTACTGAGAACAATCAAGGACCTTAAGCTGAGCAGCAGTACAGAAAACAATCATGGAACTTAAACTGAGCAGCAGAACTGAAAACAATCATGGACCTTAAACTGAGCAGCAGTACTGAAAACAATCACAGATATTAAACTGAGACGCAGTACTGAAAACAATCACAGACCTTAAACTGAGCAGCAAGCTGAGTAGCAGTACTGAAAACAATCATGGACCTTAAACTGAGCAGCAGTACTGAAAACCATTACGGATCTTAAACTGAGCAGCAGTACTGAAAACAATCACGGACCTTAAACTGAGCAGCAAGCTTAGTAGCAGTACGGAAAACCATCATGGACCATAAACTGAGCAGCAGTACTGAAAACAGTCATGGACCTTGAACTGAGCAGCAGTACTGTTAGCAATCATGGACCTTAAACTGAGCAGCAGTACAGAAAACAATCACAGACCTTAAACTAAACAGCAGTACAGAAAATAATCACAGACCTTATACTGAGCAGCAGTATTAAAAACAATCATGGACCTTAAACTGAGTAGCAGTAATGAAAATAATCATGGACCTTGAACTGATCAGCAGTACTGAAAACTATCATGGACCTTAAACTGAGCAGCAGTACATAAAAAAATCAGGGACCTTAAACTGAGCAACAGTACTGAAAATAATCATGGACCATAAACTGAGCAGCAGTACAGAAAACAATCACAGACCTTAAGCTGAGCAGCAGTACTGAAAACAATCACAGACCTTAAACTGAGCAGCAAGCTGAGCAGCAGTATGGAAAACAATCATGGACCTTAAACTGAGCAACAGTACTGGAAAACAATCAAGGACCTTAAACTGAGCAGCAGTACTGAAAACAATCACAGACCTTAAACTGAGCAGCAGTAATGAAAACAATCATGGACCTTAAACAGAGCAGCACTACTGAAAACAAACACGGACATTAAACTGAGCAGCAGTACTGAAAACAATCACAGACTTTAAACTGAGTAGCAGTACTGAAAACAATCACAGACTTTAAGCTGAGAAGCAGTACTGAAGACAATCACAAACCTTAAAATGAGCAGCAGTACTGAAAACAATCATGCACCTTAAACTCAGCAGCAGTGCTGAAAACAATAACAGATCTTAAACTGAGCAGCAGTACTAAAAGCAATCATGGACCTTAAACTGAGTAGCAGTATTGAAAACAATCATGGACCTAAACCTGAGTAGCAGTACTGAAAACAATCACGGATCTTAAACTGAGCAGCTAGCTGATCAGCAGTACTGAAAACAATCACAGACCTTGAACTGAGCAGCAGTACTGAAAAAAATCACAGACCCTAAACTGAGCAGCAAGATAAGCAGCAGTACTGAAAACAGTCATGGGCTTCAAATTGAGCAGCAGTACTGAAAACAATCATGGACCTTAAACTGAGCAGAAGAATTGCAAACAATCATGGACCTTAAACTGAGCAGCAGTACTGAAAACCATCTCAGACCTTAAACTGAGCAGCAGTACTGAAAACAATCACATACCTTAAACTCAGCAGCAAGCTGAGCAGCAGTATGATAAACAATCATGGACCATAAACTGAGCAGCAGTACTGAAAACAATCATGGATCTTAAACTGAGCAGCAATACTGAAAACAATCACGGACCTTAAACTGAGCCGCAGTACTGAAAACAAACACGGACCTTAAACTGAGCAGCAAGCTGAGTAGCAGTACTGAAAACAATCATGGATCTTAAACTGAGCAGCAGTACTGAAAGCCATCACGGACCTTAAACTGAGCAGTAGTACTGAAAACTATCATGTACCTTAAACTGAACAGCAGTATGGAAAACAATCATGGACCTTAAACTGAGCAGCAGTACTTAAAACAAGCATGGACCTTGAACTGAGCAGCAGTACTGACAGCAATCATGGACCTTAAACTGAGCAGCAGTACAGAAAACAATCATTGACCTTAATCTGAGCAGCAGCACTGAAAACAATTAGGGAACTTAAACTGAAGAGCAAGCTGAACAGCACTACTGAAAACAATCACAGACCTTAAATTGAGCAGCCGTACTGAAAACTATCACAGACCTTAAACTAAGCAGCAGTACAGAAAACAATCACAGACCTTAAACTAAGCAGCAGTACGGAAAACAATCACAGACCTTAAACTGAGCAGCAGTACTAAAAACAATCCCGGACCTTAAACTGAGCAGCAGTGCTGAAAAAAATCATGGACCTTGAACTGAGCAGCAGTACTGAAAACAATCATGGACCTTAAACTGAGCAGCAGTATGTAAAACAATCTGGGACCTTAAACTGAGCAACAGTACTGAAAACAATCACGGACCATAAACTGAGCAGCAGTACAGAAAACAATCACAGACATTAAGATGAGCAGCAGTACTGAAAACAATCACAGAGTTTAAATTGACTAGCAGTATTGAAAACAATCATGGACCTTAACCTGAACAGCAGCACTGAAAACAATCATAGACCTTAAAATGAGCAGTAGTACTGAAAACAATCAAGGACCTTAAACTGAGCAGCAGTACAGAAAACAATCACAGACCTTAAACTGAACAGCAGTATGGAAAACAATCATGGACCTTAAACTGAGCAGCACTACTGAAAACAAACACGGACCTTAAACTGAGCAGCAGTACCTAAAACAATCACAGACTTTAAACTGAGCAGCAGTACTGAAAACAATCACAGACCTTAAACTGAGCAGCAGTACTAAAAACAATTGTGTACCTTAAACTCAGCAGCAGTACTGAAAACAATAACGGACCTTAAACTGAACAGCAGTACTGAAAGCAATCATGGACCTTAAACTGAGTAGCAGTACTGAAACAATCACGGACATTAAACTGAGCTGCAGTACTGAAAGCAATCACAGACCTTAAACTGAGCAGCAGGCTGAGCAGCAGTATGGAAAACAATAATGGGCCTTAAACTGAGCAACAGTACTGAAAACAATCAAGGACCTTAAACTCAGCAGCAGTACCGAAAGCAATCACGGACCTTAAACTGAGCAGCAGTACTGAAAACAATCACGGACCTTAAACCGAGCAGCTGGCTGAGCAGCAGTACTGAAAATAATCATGGACCTTAAACTGAGCAGCAGTACTAAAAACAATCAATGACCATAAACCGAGCAGCAGTATTGAAAACAATCATTGACCTTAAACTGAGCAGGAAGCTGAGTAGCAGTACCGAAAACAATCACAGATCTTAAACTGAGCAGCAAGTCGAGCAGCAGTACTGAAAACAATCATGGGCCTTAAATTGAGCAGCAGTACTGAAAAAAATCACAGACCTTAATATGAGCAACAGTGCTAAAAACAGTACTTCGACTTGCTGCTCAGAAAATAATCATGGACCTTAAACTGAGAAGCAGTATGGAAAACAATTATGGGCCTTAAACTGAGCAACAGTACTGAAAACAATCAAGGACCTTAAACTCAGCAGCAATACCGAGAGCAATCACGGACCTTAAACTGAGCAGCAGTACTGAAAACAATCACGGACCTTCAACCGAGCAGCTAGCTGAGCAGCAGTATGGAAAACAATCATGGACCTTAAACTGAGCAACAGTACTGAAAACAATCATGGACCTTAAACTGAGCAGCAGTACTAAAAACAATCACAGACCTTAAACTGAGCAGCAAGCTTAGCAGCAGTATGGAAAACAATCATGGACCTTAAACTGAGTAACAGTACTGAAAACAATCACGGACCTTAAATTGAACAGCAGTACTGAAAACAATCACAGACATTAAAATGAGCAGCAGTACTGAAAACAATCAAGGACCTTAAATTGAGCAGCAGTACTGAAAACAATCACGGACCTTAAACTGAGCAGCTAGTTGAGCAGCAGTACTGAAAACAATCACGGACCTTAAACTGAGCAGCAGGACTGAAAACAATCACGGACCTTAAACTGAGCAACAGTACTGCAAACAGTCATGTACCATAAACTCAGCAGCAGTACTGAGAACAATCAAGGAACTTATGCTGAACAGCAGTACTGAAAACAATCATGGACCTTAAACTGAGCAGCAGTACTGAAAAATATCATGGACCTTAAACTGAGTAGCATTACTGAAAACAATCACAGATCTTAAACTGAGCAGCAGTACTGAAAACAATCACGGACCTTAAACTGAGCAGCAGTACTGAAAACAATCAAAGACCTTAAACTGAGCAGCAGTACTAAAAACAATCACAGACCTTAAACTGAGCAGCAAGCTTAGCAGCAATATGGAAAACAATCATGGACCTTAAACTGAGTAACAGTACTGAAAGCAATCACGGACCTTAAATTGAACAGCAGTACTGAAAACAATCACAGACTTTAAAATGAGCAGCAGTACTGAAAACAATCAAGGACCTCAAATTGAGCAGCAGTACTGAAAACAATCACGGACCTTAAACTGAGCAGCTAGTTGAGCAGCAGTACTGAAAACAATCACGGATCTTAAACTGAGCAGCAGTACTGAAAACAATCACGGACCTTAAACTGAGCAACAGTACTGCAAACAGTCATGTACCATAAACTCAGCAGCAGTACTGAGAACAATCAAGGAACTTATGCTGAACAGCAGTACGGAAAACAATCATGGACCTTAAACTGAGCAGCAGTACTGAAAAATATCATGGACCTTAAACTGAGTAGCATTACTGAAAACAATCACGGATCTTAAACTGAGCAGCAGTACTGAAAACAATCACGGACCTTAAACTGAGCAGCAAGCTGAGTAGCAGTACTGAAAACAACCGTGGAATTTAAACTGAGCAGAAGTACTGAAAACCATCACGGATCTTAAACTGAGCAGTAGTACTGAAAACAATCATGCACCTTAAACTGAGCAGCAGTATGGAAAATAATCATGGACCTTAACCTGAGCAGCAGTACTTAAAACAATCACGAACCTTGAACTGAGCAGCAGTACTGATAGCAATCATGGACCTTAAACTGAGCAGCAGTACAGAAAACAATCATTGACCTTAATCTGAGCAGCAGCTCTGAAAACAATTAGGGAACTTAAACTGAACAGCACTGCTGAAAACAATCACAGACCTTAAACTGAGCAGCAAGCTTAGCAGCAGTATGGAAAACAATCATGGACCTTAAACTGAGTAACAGTACTGAAAACAATCACGGACCTTAAATTGAACAGCAGTACTGAAAACAATCACAGACATTAAAATGAGCAGCAGTACTGAAAACAATCAAGGACCTTAAATTGAGCAGCAGTACTGAAAACAATCACGGACCTTAAACTGAGCAGCTAGTTGAGCAGCAGTACTGAAAACAATCACAGACCTTAAACTGAGCAGCAGGACTGAAAACAATCACGGACCTTAAACTGAGCAACAGCACTGCAAACAGTCATGTACCATAAACTCAGCAGCAGTACTGAGAACAATCAAGGAACTTATGCTGAACAGCAGTACTGAAAACAATCATGAACCTTAAACTGAGCAGCAGTACTGAAAAATATCATGGACCTTAAACTGAGTAGCATTACTGAAAACAATCACGGATCTTAAACTGAGCAGCAGTACTGAAAACTATCACGGACCTTAAACTGAGCAGCAGTACTGAA
The DNA here is from genome assembly GCF_019279795.1 of Protopterus annectens. Classification (NCBI taxonomy): domain Eukaryota; kingdom Metazoa; phylum Chordata; order Ceratodontiformes; family Protopteridae; genus Protopterus; species Protopterus annectens. The sequence continues at coordinate 279,624,481 of NC_056735.1, read as the reverse complement.
AACAATCAAAGACTTTAAAATGAGCAGCAGTACTGAAAACAATCAAGGACCTCAAATTGAGCAGCAGTACTGAAAACAATCACGGACCTTAAACTGAGCAGCTAGTTGAGCAGCAGTACTGAAAACAATCACGGATCTTAAACTGAGCAGCAGTACTGAAAACAATCACGGACCTTAAACTGAGCAACAGTACTGCAAACAGTCATGTACCATAAACTCAGCAGCAGTACTGAGAACAATCAAGGAACTTATGCTGAACAGCAGTACGGAAAACAATCATGGACCTTAAACTGAGCAGCAGTACTGAAAAATATCATGGACCTTAAACTGAGTAGCATTACTGAAAACAATCACGGATCTTAAACTGAGCAGCAGTACTGAAAACAATCACGGACCTTAAACTGAGCAGCAAGCTGAGTAGCAGTACTGAAAACAACCGTGGAATGTAAACTGAGCAGAAGTACTGAAAACCATCACGGATCTTAAACTGAGCAGTAGTACTGAAAACAATCATGCACCTTAAACTGAGCAGCAGTATGGAAAATAATCATGGACCTTAACCTGAGCAGCAGTACTTAAAACAATCACGAACCTTGAACTGAGCAGCAGTACTGATAGCAATCATGGACCTTAAACTGAGCAGCAGTACAGAAAACAATCATTGACCTTAATCTGAGCAGCAGCTCTGAAAACAATTAGGGAACTTAAACTGAACAGCAAGCTGAACAGCACTGCTGAAAACAATCACAGACCTTAAATTGAGCAGCAGTATTAAAAACAATCACAGACCTTAAACTAAGCAGCAGTACAGAAAACAATCACAGACCTTAAACTGAGCAGCAGTACTAAAAACAATCCTGGACCTTAAACTGAGCAGCAGTGGTGAAAGAAAATCATGGACCTTGAACTGAGCAGCAGTACTGAAAACAATCATGGACCTTAAACTGAGCAGCAGTACGTAAACTAATCTGCGAACTTAAACTGAGCAACAGTGCTGAAAACAATCACGAACCACAAACTGAGCAGCAGTACAGAAAACAATCACAGAGATTAAGATGAGCAGCAGTAAAGAAAACAATCACAGAGATTAAACTGAGTAGCAGTATTGAAAACAATCACGGACCTTAACCTGAACAGCAGCACTGAAAACAATCATGGACCTTAAAATGAGCAGTGGTAGTGAAAACAATCAGAGCACTTAAACTGAGCTGCAGTACTGAAAACAATCACAGACCTTAAACTGAGCATTAAGCTGAGCAGCAGTATGGAAAACAATCATGGAAATTAAACTGAGCAACAGTACTGAAAACAATTAAGGACCTTAAACTGAGCAGCAGTACTAAAAACAATCACAGACCTTAAACTGAGCAGCAGTAACGAAAACAATCATGGACCTTAAACAGAGCAGTACTACTGAAAACAAACACGGACCTTAAACTGAGCAGAAGTACCGAAAACAATCACAGACTTTAAACTGAGCAGCAGTACTGAAAAAAATCACAGACTTTAAGCTGAGAAGTAGTACTGAAAACAATCACAGACCTTAAACTGAGCAGCAGTACTGAAAACAATTGTGTACATTAAACTCAGCAGCAGTACTGAAAACAATAACAGACCTTAAACTGAGCAGCAGTACTGAAAGCAATCATGGACCTTAAACTGAGTAGCAGTATTGAAAACAATCATGGACCTTAACCTGAGTAGCAGTACTGAAAACAATCACGGACGTTAAACTGAGCAGCAGTACTGAAAACAATCACTAACCTTAAACGTAACACCAGACTGAGCAGCAGTATGGAAAACAATCAAGGACCTTAAACTCAGCAGCAGTACTGAGAGCAATACGGACCTTAAACTGAGCAGCAGTACTGAAAACAATCACGGACCTTAAACCGAGCAGATAGCTGAGCAGCAGTACTGAAAATAATCATGGATCTTAAACTGAGCAGCAGTACTGAAAACAATCACGGACCATAAACCGAGCAGCAGTACTGAAAACAATCATGGACCTTAAACTGAGCAGCAGTACTGAAAACAATCACGGATCTTAAACTGAGCAGCAGTACTGAAAACAATCATGGACCTTAAACTGAGCAGCAAGCTGAGTAGCAGAACTGAAAGCAATCATGGACCTTAAACTGAGCAGCAGTACTGAAAACAATCATGCACCTTAAACTAAGCAGCAGTATGGAAAACCATCACGGACCTTAAACAGAGCAGCAGTACTGAAAACAATCACGGACCTTGAACTGAGCATAAGTACTGATAGCAATCATGGACCTTAAACTGAGCAGCAGTACAGAAAACAATAACAGACCTTAAACTAAGCAGTAGTGTGGAAGACAATCACAGACCTTAAACTGAGCAGCAGTATTAAAAACAATTACGGACCTTAAACTGAGTAGCAGTGCTGAAAACAATCATGGACCTTGAACTGAGCAGCAGTACTGAAAACTATCATGGACCTTACACTGAGCAGCAGTATGTAACAAAATCACGGATCTTAAACTGAGCAACAGCACTGAAAATAATCACGGACCTTAAGCTGAGCAGCAGTACTGAAAACAATCACGGACCTTAAAGTTAGTAGAAGTATTGAAAACAATCACGGACATTAACCTGAACAGCAGCACTGAGAACAATCATGGACCTTAAACTGAGCAGCAGTACTGAAAATAATCACAGCACTTAAAGTGAGCAGCAGTACTGAAAACAATCACAGACCTTAAACTGAGCAGCAGTGCTGAAAACAATCATGGGCCTTAAATTGAGAAGCAATACTGAAAACAATCACGGACGTTAAACTGGGCAGCTGTACTGAAAACAATCATGGACCTTAAACTGATTAGCAGTACTGAAAACAATCACTAACCTTAAACTGAGCAGCAGTACTGAAAACATACACAGACCTTAAATTGAGCAGCAAGCTTAGCAGCAGTACGGAAAACAATCATGGACCTTAAACTGAGCAGCAGTACTGAAAACAATCATGGACCTTAAACTGAGCAGCAGTACTGAAAACAATCACGGATCTTAAACTGAGCAGCACTACTGAAAACAATCACAGACCTTAAACTGAGCAGCAAGCTGAGTAGCAGTACTGAAAACAATCATGGACTTTAAACTGAGCAGCAGTACTGAAAACAATCATGCACCTTAAACTAAGCAGCAGTACGGAAAACAATCATGGACCTTAAACTGAGCAGCATTACTGAAAACAATCAGTGACCTTGAACTGAGAAGCAGTACTGATAACAATCATGTACCTTAAACTGAGCAGCAGTACAGAAAACAATCACGGACCTTAAACTAAGCAGCAGTATGGAAGACAATCACAGACCTTAAACTGAGCAGCAGTATTAAAAACAATCAGGGACCTTAAGCTGAGCAGCAGTACTGAAAACAACCATGGACCTTGAACTGAACAGCAGTACTGAAAACTATCATGGACTTTAAACTGAGCAGCAGTACAGAAAACAATCACAGACCTAAAGCTGAGCAGCAGTACTGAAAACAATCATGGACCTTAAAGTTAGTAGCAGTATTGAAAACAATCACGACATTAACCCGAACAGCAGCACTGAAAACAATCATGGACCTTAAACTGAGCAGCAGTACTGAAAACAATCATAGCACTTAAAGAGAGAAGCATTACTGAAAACAATCACTGACCTTAAACTGAGCAGCAGTACTGAAAACAATCATGGGCCTTAAATTGAGAATCAGTACTGAAAACAATCACGGACCTTAAACTGGACAGCTGTACTGATAACAATCATGCCCCATAAACTGAGTAGCAGTACTGAAAACAATCACAGACCTTAAACTGAGCAGCAGTACTGAAAATGATCATGGACCTTAAACTGTGCAGCAGTATTGAAAACAATCACTAACCTTAATCTGAGCAGCAGTACTGAAAACCATCATGGACCTTGAACTGAGCAGCAGTACTGAAAGCAATCATGGACCTTACATTGAGCAGCAGTGCTGAAAAGAATTATGGACCTTAAACTGAGCAGCAGTACTAAAAAACAATAACAGACCTTAAACTGAGCAGCAAGCTTAGCAGCAGTATAGAAAACAGTCATGGACCTTAAACTGAGCAACAGTACTGAAAACAATCACGGACCATAAACTGAGCAGCAGTACTGAAAACAATCATGGACCTTAAACTGAGCAGCAGTACAGAAAGCAATCACGGACCTTAAACTGAGCAGAAGAACTGAAAACAATTATGGACCTTAAAGTGAGCAGCAGTACTGAAAACAATCTCGGACCTTCAACTGAGCAGCAGTACTGAAAACATTCATAGACCTTAAACTGAGCAGCAAGTTGAGCAGCAGTACAGAAAACAATCATGGACCTTAAACTGAGCAGCAGTACTGAAAACAATCGTAGACCTTAAACTGAGCAGCATTACTGAAAACAATCATGGATCTTAAACTGAGCAGCAGTACTGAAAACACTCGCGGACATAAAACTGTGCAGTAAGCTGAGTAGCAGTATGGAAAACAATCATGGACCTTAAACTGAGCAGCAGTAATGAAAACAATCATGCACCTTAAACTAAGCAGCAGTACTGAAAACAATCATGGACCTTAAACTGAGCAGCAGTACTGAAAACAATCATGGACCTTGAACAGGGCAGCAGTACTGATAGCAATCATGGACCTTAAACTGAGCAGCAGTAGAGAAAACAATCACAGACCTTAAACTAAGAAGCAGTATGGAAGACAATCACAAACCTTAAACTGAGTAGCAGTGCTGAAAACAATCATGGACCTTGAACTGAGCAGCAGTACTGAAAACTATCATGGACCTTAAACTGAGCAGCAGTACGTAAAAAAATCAGGGACTTTAAACTGAGCAACAGTACTGAAAATAATCATGGACCTTAAACTGAGCAGCAGTACAGAAAACAATCACCGACCTTAAGCTGAGCAGCAGTACTGAAAACAATCACGGACCTTAAAGTTAGTAGCAGTGTTGAAAACAATTACGGACCTTTACCTGAACAGCAGCATTGAAAACAATCATGGACCTTAAACTGAGCAGCAGTACTGAAAACAATCATAGACCTTAAACTGAGCAGCAGTACTGAAAACAAGTGTGGGCCTTAAAATGAGAAGCAGTACTAAAAACAATCACGGACTTTAAACTGGGCAGCAAACTTAGCAGCAGTATAGAAAACAATCATGGACCTTAAACTGAGTAACAGTAATGAAAACAATCATAGACCTTAAACTGAGCAGCAGTACTGAAAACAATCACAGACCTTAAACTGAGCAGCAGTACTAAAAACAATCACAGACCTTAAAATGAGCAGCAAGCTTAGCAGCAGTATGGAAAACAATCATGGACCTTAAACTGAGCAACAGTACTGAAAACAATCACGGACCTTAAACTGAGCAGCAGTACTGAAAACAATCACAGACCTTAAAATGAGCAGCAGTACTAAAAACAATCACAGACCTTAAACTGAGCAGCAAGCTTAGCAGCAGAATGGAAAACAATCATGGACCTTAAACTGAGTAACAGTACTGAAAACAATTACGGACCTTAAACTGAGCAGCAGTACTGAAAACAATCACAGACTTTAAAATGAGCAGCAGTACTGAGAACAATCAAGGACGTTAAATTGAGCAGCAGTACTGAAAACAATCACGGACCTTAAACTGAGCAGCTAGCTGAGCAGCAGTACTGAAAACAATCACGGATCTTAAACTGAGCAACAGTACTGCAAACAGTCATGTACCATAAACTCAGCAGCAGTACTGAGAACAATCAAGGAACTTATGCTGAGCAGCAGTACAGAAAACAATCATGGACCTTAAACTGAGCAACAGTACTGAAAACAATCAAGGACCTTAAACTCAGCAGCAGTACCGAGAGCAATCACAGACCTTAAACTGAGCAGCAGTACTGAAAACAATCACGGACCTTAAACTGAGCAGCTAGCTAAGCAGCAGTACTGAAAATAATCATGGACCTTAAACTGAGCAGAAAGCTGAGCAGCAGTACCAAAAATAATCATGGATCTTAATCTGAGCAGCATGTCGAGCAGCAGTGCTGAAACAATCATGGGCCTTAAATTGAGCAGCAGTACTGAAAAAAATCACAGACCTTAAACTGAGCAACAGTACTGAAAATAATCATGGACCTTAAATGGAGCAGCAGTACAGAAAACAATCACAGACCTTAAACTGAGCAGAAGAACTGAAAACAATCAAGGACCTTAAACCGAGCAGCAGTGCTGAAAACAATCTCGGACCTAAAACTGAGCAGCAGTACTGAAAACATTCACAGACCTTAAACTGAGCAGCAAGTTGAGCAGCAGTACAGAAAACAATCATGGACCTTAAACTGAGCAGCAGTACTGAAAACAATCATGGACCTTAAACTGAGCAGCAGTACTGAAAACAATCACGGATCTTAAAATGAGCAGCAGTACTGAAAGCAATCACAGACCTAAAACTGCAAAGTAAGCTGAGTAGCAGTACAGAAAACAATCATGGACCTTAAACTGAGCAGCAGTAATGAAAACAATCATGCACCTTAAACTAAGCAGCAGTACGGAAAACAATCATGGACCTTAAACTGAGCAGCAGTACTGAAAACAATCATGGACCGTGAACTGAGCAGCAGTACTGATAGCAATCATGGACCTTAAACTGAGCAGCAGTAGAGAAAACAATCACATACCTTACACTAAGCAGCAGTATGGAAGACAATCACAGACCTTAAACTGAGCAGCAGTCTTAAAAACAATCATGAACCTTAAACTGAGTAGCAGTGCTGAAAACAATCATGGACCTTGAACTGAGCAGCAGTACTGAAAACTATCATGGACCTTAAACTGAGCAGCAGTACGTAAAAAATCAGGGACCTTAAACTGAGCAACAGTACTGAAAATAATCACGGACCTTAAACTGAGCAGCAGTACAGAAAACAATCACCAACCTTAAGCTGAGCAGCAGTACTGAAAACAATCACGGACCTTAAAGTTAGTAGCAGTGTTGAAAACAATTACGGACCTTAACCTGAACAGCAGCATTGAAAACAATCATGGACCTTAAAGTGAGCAGCAGTACTGAAAACAATCATAGACATTAAACTGAGCAGCAGTACTGAAAACAAGCATGGGCCTTAAAATGAGAAGCAGTACTAAAAACAATCACGGATGTTAAACTGGGCAGCTGTGCTGATAACAATCATGGACCTTAAACTGAGCAGCAGTACTGAAAGCAATCGTAGACCTTAAACTGAGCAGCAGTACGGAAAACAATCATGGACCTTAAACTGAGCAGCAGTACTGAAAACAATCGTAGACCTTAAACTGAGCAGCATTACTGAAAACAATCATGGATCTTAAACTGAGCAGCAGTACTGAAAACAATCGCGGACATAAAACTGTGCAGTAAGCTGAGTAGCAGTATGGAAAACAATCATGGACCTTAAACTGAGCAGCAGTAATGAAAACAATCATGCACCTTAAACTAAGCAGCAGTACGGAAAACAATCATGGACCTTAAACTGAGCAGCAGTACTGAAAATAATCATGGACCTTGAACAGGGCAGCAGTACTGATAGCAATCATGGACCTTAAACTGAGCATCAGTAGAGAAAACAATCACAGACCTTAAACTAAAAAGCAGTATGGAAGACAATCACAAACCTTAAACTGAGTAGCAGTGCTGAAAACAATCATGGACCTTGAACTGAGCAGCAGTACTGAAAACTATCATGGACCTTAAACTGAGCAGCAGTACGTAAAAAAATCAGGGACCTTAAACTGAGCAACAGTACTGAAAATAATCATGGACCTTAAACTGAGCAGCAGTACAGAAAACAATCACCGACCTTAAGCTGAGCAGCAGTACTGAAAACAATCACGGACCTTAAAGTTAGTAGCAGTGTTGAAAACAATTACGGACCTTTACCTGAACAGCAGCATTGAAAACAATCATGGACCTTAAACTGAGCAGCAGTACTGAAAACAATCATAGACCTTAAACTGAGCAGCAGTACTGAAAACAAGTGTGGGCCTTAAAATGAGAAGCAGTACTAAAAACAATCACGGACTTTAAACTGGGCAGCAAGCTTAGCAGCAGTATGGAAAACAATCATGGACCTTAAACTGAGTAACAGTAATGAAAACAATCATAGACCTTAAACTGAGCAGCAGTACTGAAAACAATCACAGACCTTAAACTGAGCAGCAGTACTAAAAACAATCACAGACCTTAAACTGAGCAGCAAGCTTAGCAGCAGTAAGAAAAACAATCATGGACCTTAAACTGAGCAACAGTACTGAAAACAATCACGGACCTTAAACTGAGCAGCAGTACTGAAAACAATCACAGACCTTAAAATGAGCAGCAGTACTAAAAACAATCACAGACCTTAAACTGAGCAGCAAGCTTAGCAGCAGAATGGAAAACAATCATGGACCTTAAACTGAGTAACAGTGCTGAAAACAATTACGGACCTTAAACTGAGCAGCAGTACTGAAAACAATCACAGACTTTAAAATGAGCAGCAGTACTGAGAACAATCAAGGACGTTAAATTGAGCAGCAGTACTGAAAACAATCACGGACCTTAAACTGAGCAGCTAGCTCAGCAGCAGTACTGAAAACAATCACAGATCTTAAACTGAGCAACAGTACTGCAAACAGTCATGTACCATAAACTCAGCAGCAGTACTGAGAACAATCAAGGAACTTATGCTGAGCAGCAGTACAGAAAACAATCATGGACCTTAAACTGAGCAGCAGTACTGAAAACAATCACAGACTTTCAACTGAGCAGCAAGCTGAGCAGCAGTATGGAAAACAATCATGGGCCTTAAACTGAGCAACAGTACTGAAAACAATCAAGGACCTTAAACTCAGCAGCAGTACCGAGAGCAATCACAGACCTTAAACTGAGCAGCAGTACTGAAAACAATCACGGACCTTAAACTGAGCAGCTAGCTAAGCAGCAGTACTGAAAATAATCATGGACCTTAAACTGAGCAGCAGTACTGAAAACAATCACGGACCATAAACTGAGCAGCAGTACGGAAAACAATCATGGACCTTAAACTGAGCAGAAAGCTGAGCAGCAGTACCAAAAATAATCATGGATCTTAATCTGAGCAGCATGTCGAGCAGCAGTGCTGAAACAATCATGGGCCTTAAATTGAGCAGCAGTACTGAAAAAAATCACAGACCTTAAACTGAGCAACAGTACTGAAAATAATCATGGACCTTAAACGGAGCAGCAGTACAGAAAACAATCACAGACCTTAAACTGAGCAGAAGAACTGAAAACAATCAAGGACCTTAAACCGAGCAGCAGTGCTGAAAACAATCTCGGACCTAAAACTGAGCAGCAGTACTGAAAACATTCACAGACCTTAAACTGAGCAGCAAGTTGAGCAGCAGAACAGAAAACAATCATGGACCTTAAACTGAGCAGCAGTACTGAAAACAATCATGGACCTTAAACTGAGCAGCAGTACTGAAAACAATCACGGATCTTAAAATGAGCAGCAGTACTGAAAACAATCACAGACCTAAAACTGCAAAGTAAGCTGAGTAGCAGTACAGAAAACAATCATGGACCTTAAACTGAGCAGCAGTAATGAAAACAATCATGCACCTTAAACTAAGCAGCAGTACGGAAAACAATCATGGACCTTAAACTGAGCAGCAGTGCAGAAAACAATCACCAACCTTAAGCTGAGCAGCAGTACTGAAAACAATCACAAACCTTAAACCGAGCAGCAGTACTGAAAGCAATTACGGACCTTAACCTGAACAGCAGCATTGAAAACAATCATGGACCTTAAAGTGAGCAGCAGTACTGAAAACAATCATAGACATTAAACTGAGCAGCAGTACTGAAAACAAGCATGGGCCTTAAAATGAGAAGCAGTACTAAAAACAATCACAGACCTTAAACTGAGCAGCAAGTTAGCAGCAGTATGGAAAACAATCGACCTTAAACTGAGCAACAGTACTGAAAACAATCACGGACCTTAAACTGAGCAGCAGTACTGAAAACAATCAAAGACCTTAAACTGAGCAGCAGTACTAAAAACAATCACAGACCTTAAACTGAGCAGCAAGCATAGCAGCAGTATGGAAAACAATCGTGGACCTTAAACTGAGTAACAGTACTGAAAACAATCATGGACCTTAAATTGAACAGCAGTACTGAAAACAATCACAGGCTTTAAAATGAGCAGCAGTACTGAAAACAATCAAGGACCTTAAATTGAGCAGCAGTACTGAAAACAATCACGGACCTTAAACTGAGCAGCTAGTTGAGCAGCAGTACTGAAAACAATCACAGATCTTAAACTGAGCAGCAGTACTGAAAACAATCACGGACCTTAAACTGAGCAACAGTACTGCAAACAGTCATGTACCATAAACTCAGCAGCAGTACTGAGAACAATCAAGGAGCTTATGCTGAACAGCAGTACGGAAAACAATCATGGACCTTAAACTGAGCAGCAGTACTGAAAAATATCATGGACCTTAAACTGAGTAGCATTACTGAAAACAATCACCGATCTTAAACTGAGCAGCAGTACTGAAAACAATCACGGACCTTAAACTGAGCAGCAAGCTGAGTAGCAGTACTGAAAACAACCGTGGAACTTAAACTGAGCAGAAGTACTGAAAACCATCACGGATCTTAAACTGAGCAGTATTACTGAAAACAATCATGCACCTTAAACTGAGCAACAGTATGGAAAATAATCATGGACCTTAAACTGAGCAGCAGTACTTAAAACAATCATGGACCTTGAACTGAGCAGCAGTACTGATAGCAATCATGGACCTTAAACTGAGCAGCAGTACAGAAAACAATCATTGACCGTAATCTGAGCAGCAGCACTGAAAACAATTAGGGAACTTAAACTGAACAGCAAGCTGAACAGCACTACTGAAAACAATCACAGAACTTAAATTGAGCAGCCGTACTGAAAACTATCACAGACCTTATACTAAGCAGCAGTACAGAAAACAATCACAGACCTTAAACTGAGCAGCAGTACTAAAAACAATCCCAAACATTAAACTGAGCAGCAGTGCTGAAAAAAATTATGGACCTTCAACTGAGCAGCAGTACTGAAAACAATCATGGACCTTAAACTGAGCAGCAGTACGTAAAATAATCTGGGACCTTAAACTGAGCAACAGTACTGAAAACAATCACGGACCACAAACTGAGCAGCAGTACAGAAAACAATCACAGACATTAAGATGAGCAGCAGTAAAGAAACCAATCACAGAGATTAAACTGAGTAGCAGTATTGAAAACAATCATGGACCTTAACCTGAACAGCAGCACTGAAAACAATCATGGACCTTAAAATGAGCAGTGGTAGTGAAAACAATCACAGACTTTAAACTGAGCATTAAGCTGAGCAGCAGTATGGAAAACAATCATGGAAATTAAACTGCGCAACAGTACTGAAAACAATCAAGGACCTTAAACTGAGCAGCAGTACTGAAAACAATCACAGACCTTAAGCTGAGCAGTAGTAACAAAAACAATCATGGACCTTAAACAGAGCAGCACTACTGAAAACAAACACGGACCTTAAACTGAGCAGAAGTACCAAAAACAATCACAGACTTTAAAATGAGCAGCAGTACTGAAAACAATCACAGACTTTAAGCTGAGAAGTATTACTGAAAACAATCACAGACCTTAAACTGAGCAGCAGTACTGAAAACAATTGTGTACCTTAAACTCAGCAGCAGTACTGAAAAATATAACGGACCTTAAACTGAGCAGCAGTACTGAAAGCAACCATGGACCTTAAACTGAGTAGCAGTATTGAAAACAATCATGGACCTTAACCTGAGTAGCAGTACTGAAAACAATCACGGACCTTAAACTGAGCAGCAGTACTGAAAACAATCACAAACCTTTAACTGAACAGCAGACTGAGCAGCAGTATGGAAAACAATCATGGGCCTTAAACTGAGCAACAGTACTGAAAACAATCAAGGACCTTAAACTCAGCAGCAGTACTGAGAGCAATCACGGACCTTAAACTGAGCAGCAGTACTGAAAACAATCATGGACCTTAAACCGAGCAGATAGCTGAGCAGCAGTACTGAAAATAATCATGGACCTTAAACTGAGCAGCAGTACTGAAAACAATCATGGACCATAAACTGAGCAGCAGTACTGAAAACAATCATGGACCTTAAACTGAGCAGGAAGCTGAGTAGCAGTACCGAAAACAATCACGGATCTTAAACTGAGCAGCAAGTCGAGCAGAAGTACTGAAAACAATCATGGGCCTTAAATTGAGCAGCAGTACTGAAAAAAATCACGGACCTCAAACTGCGCAACAGTACTGAAAATAATCATGGACCTTAAACTGAGCAGCAGAACAGAAAACAATCACAGACCTTAAACTGAGCAGAAGAACTGAAAACAATCATGGACTTTAAACTGAGCAGAAGACCTGAAAACAATCATGGACCTTAAACTGAGCAGCAGCACTGAAAACAATCCCGGACATTAAACTAAGCAGCAGTACTGAAAACATTCACAAACCTTAAGCTGAGCAGTATGCTGAGGAGCAGAACGGAAAACAATAATGGACCTTAAACTGAGCAGCAGTACTGAAAACAATCATGGACCTTAAACTGAGCAGCAGTACTGAAAACAATCATGGATCTTAAACTGAGAAGCAGTACTGAAATCAATCATGGACCTTAAACTGAGCAGCAAGCTGAGTAGCAGAACTGAAAACAATCATGGACCTTAAACTGAGCAGCAGTACTGAAAACAATCATGCACCTTAAACTAAGCATCAGTATGGAAAACAATCATGGACCTTAAACTGAGCAGCAGTACTGAAAACAATCACGGACCTTGAACTGAGCAGAAGTACTGATAGCAATCATGGACCTTAAACTGAGCAGCAGTACAGAAAACAATCACAGACCTTAAACTAAGCAGTAGTGTGGAAGACAATCACAGACCTTAAACTGAGCAGCAGTATTAAAAACAATCACGGACCTTAAACTGAGTAGCAGTGCTGAAAACAATCACGGACCTTAAAGTTAGTAGAAGTATTGAAAACAATCACGGACATTAACCTGAAAAGCAGCCCTGAGAACAATCATGGACCTCAAACTGAGCAGCACTACTGAAAACAATCACAGCACTTAAAGTGAGCAGCAGTACTGAAAAAAATCACGGACGTTAAACTGAGCAGCTGCACTGATAACAATCATGGACCTTAAACTGAGTAACAGTACTGAAAACAATCATAGACCTTAAACTGAGCAGCAGTACTGAAAAAAATCACAGACCTTAAACTGAGCAGCAGTACTGAAAACAATCATGGCCCTTAAACTGAGCAGCAGTGTTGAAAACAATCACAGACCTTAAACTGAGCAGCAGTACTGAAAACAATCACAGACCTTAAACTGAGCAGCAGTACTACAAACAATCACAGACCTTAAACTGAGCAGCAAGCTTAGCAGTATGGAAAACAATCATGGACCTTAAACAGAGCAACAGTACTGAAAACAATCACGGACCTTAAACTGAGCAGCAGTACTGAAAACAATCACAGACCTTAAAATGAGCAGCAGTACTGAGAACAATCAAGGACCTTAAATTGAGCAGCAGTACTGAAAACAATCACGGACCTTAAACTGAGCAGCTAGCTGAGCAGCAGTACTGAAAACAATCACAGACTTTAAAATGAGCAGCAGTACTGAGAACAATCAAGGACCTTAAATTGAGCAGCAGTACTGAAAACAATCATGGACCTTAAACTGAGCAGCTAGCTGAGCAGCAGTACTGAAAGCAATCACGGATCATAAACTGAGCAACAGTACTGCAAACAGTCATGTACCATAAACTCAGCAGCAGTACTGAGAACAATCAAGGAACTTATGCTGAGCAGCAGTACGGAAAACAATCATGGACCTTAAACTGAGCAGCAGTACAGAAAAATATCATGGAACTTAAACTGAGTAGCATTACTGAAAACAATCACAGATCTTAAACTGAGCAGCAGTACTGAAAACAATCACAGACCTTAAACTGAGCAGCAAGCTGAGTAGCAGTACTGAAAACCATCACAGATCTTAAACTGAGCAGTAGTACTGAAAACAATCATGCACTTTAAACTGATTAGCAGTACAGAAAACAATCATGGACCTTAAACTGAGCAGCAGTACTGAAAACAATCACGGACCTTGAACTGAGCAGCAGTACTGTTAGCAATCATGGACCTTAAACTTAGCAGCAGTACAGAAAACAATCAAAGACCTTAAACTAAGCAGCATTATGGAAAAAAATCACAGACCTTAAACAGAGCAGCAGTACCGAAAACAAACACAGACTTTAAACTGAGTAGCAGTACTGAAAACAATCACAGACTTTAAGCTGAGAAGCAGTACTGAAAACAATCACAAACCTTCAACTGAGCAGCAATACTGAAAACAATAACGGACCTTAAACTGAGCAGCAGTACTGATAACAATCATGGACCTTAAACTAAGTAGCAGTACTGAAAACAATCACAGACCTTAAACTGAGCAGCAGTACTGAAAACAATCACAGACCTTAAACTGAGCAGCAGTATTAAAAACTATCACGGACCTTAAACTGAGTAGCAGTGCTGAAAACAATCATAGACCTTGAACTGAGCAGCAGTACTGAAAACTATCATGGACCTTAAACTGAGCAGCAGTATGTAAAAAAATCAGGGACCTTAAACTGAGCAACAGTACTGAAAATAATCACGGACCTTAAACTGAGCAGCAGTACAGAAAACAATCACCGACCTTAAGCTGAGCAGCAGTACTGAAAACAATCACGGACCTTAAAGTTAGTAGCAGTGTTGAAAACAATTACGGACCTTAACCTGAACAGCAGCATTGAAAACAATCATGGACCTTAAACTGAGCAGCAGTACTGAAAACAACCACAGACCTTAAACTGAGCAGCAGTACTGAAAACAAGCATGGGCCTTAAAATGAGAAGCAGTACTAAAAACAATCACGGATGTTAAACTGGGCAGCTGTGCTGATAACAATCATGGACCTTAAACTGAGTAACAGTACTGAAAACAATCATAGACCTTAAACTGAGCAGCAGTACTGAAAACAATCACAGACCTTAAACTGAGCAGCAGTACTGAAAACAATCATGGCCCTTAAACTGAGCAGCAGTGTTGAAAACAATCACAGACCTTAAACTGAGCAGCAGTACTGAAAACAATCACAGACCTTAAACTGAGCAGCAGTACTACAAACAATCACAGACCTTAAACTGAGCAGCAAGCTTAGCAGCAGTATGGAAAACAATCATGGACCTTAAACAGAGCAACAGTACTGAAAACAATCACGGACCTTAAACTGAGCAGCAGTACTGAAAACAATCACAGACCTTAAAATGAGCAGCAGTACTGAGAACAATCAAGGACCTTAAATTGAGCAGCAGTACTGAAAACAAACACGGACCTTAAACTGAGCAGCTAGCTGAGCAGCAGTACTGAAAACAATCACAGACTTTAAAATGAGCAGCAGTACTGAGAACAATCAAGGACCTTAAATTGAGCAGCAGTACTGAAAACAATCACGGACCTTAAACTGAGCAGCTAGCTGAGCAGCAGTACTGAAAACAATCACGGATCTTAAACTGAGCAACAGTACTGCAAACAGTCATGTACCATAAACTCAGCAGCAGTACTGAGAACAATCAAGGAACTTATGCTGAGCAGCAGTATGGAAAACAATCATGGACCTTAAACTGAGCAGCAGTACTGAAAAATATCATGGAACTTAAAATGAGTAGCATTACTGAAAACAATCACAGATCTTAAACTGAGCAGCAGTACTGAAAACAATCACGGACCTTAAACTGAGCAGCAAGCTGAGTAGCAGTACTGAAAACCATCACAGATCTTAAACTGAGCAGTAGTACTGAAAACAATCATGCACTTTAAACTGATTAGCAGTACAGAAAACAATCATGGACCTTAAACTGAGCAGCAGTACTGAAAACAACCACGGACCTTGAACTGAGCAGCAGTACTGTTAGCAATCATGGACCTTAAACTTAGCAGCAGTACAGAAAACAATCACAGACCATAAACTAAGCAGCATTATGGAAAACAATCACAGACCTTAAACAGAGCAGCAGTACCGAAAACAAACACAGACTTTAAACTGAGTAGCAGTACTGAAAACAATCACAGACTTTAAGCTGAGAAGCAGTACTGAAAACAATCACAAACCTTAAACTGAGCAGCAATACTGAAAACAATAACGGACCTTAAACTGAGCAGCAGTACTGATAACAATCATGGACCTTAAACTAAGTAGCAGTACTGAAAACAATCACAGACCTTAAACTGAGCAGCAGTACTGAAAACAATCACAGACCTTAAACTGAGCAGAAGTACTGAAAACAATCATGGGCCTTAACTTGAGCAGCAGTACTGAAAAAAAATTACAGACCATAAACTGAGTAGCAGTACTGAATACAATCATGGACCTTAAACTGTGTAGCAGTATTGAAAACAATCACTAACCTTAAACTGAGCAGCAGTACTGAAAACAATCATGGGCCTTAAATTGAGAAGCAGTACTGAAAACAATCCCGGACTTTAAACTGAGCAGCAGTACTGATAACAATCATGGACCTTAAACTGAGTAGCAGTACTGAAAACAATCACAGACCTTAAACTGAGCAGCAGTACTGAAAATAATCACAGACCTTAAACTGAGCAGAAGTACTGAAAACAATCATGGACCTTAAACTGAGTAGCAGTGCTGAAAACAATCATGGACCTTAAACTGAGCAGCAGTACATAAAGAAATCAGGGACCTTAAACTGAGAACAGTACTGAAAATAATCACGGACCATAAACTGAGTAGCAGTACTGAAAACAATCACAGACCTTAAACTGAGCAGCAGTACTGAAAACAATCACAGACCTTAAACTGAGCAGCAGTATTAAAAACTATCACGGACCTTAAACTGAGTAGCAGTGCTGAAAACAATCATAGACCTTGAACTGAGCAGCAGTACTGAAAACTATCATGGACCTTAAACTGAGCAGCAGTATGTAAAAAAATCAGGGACCTTAAACTGAGCAACAGTACTGAAAATAATCACGGACCTTAAACTGAGCAGCAGTACAGAAAACAATCACCGACCTTAAGCTGAGCAGCAGTACTGAAAACAATCACGGACCTTAAAGTTAGTAGCAGTGTTGAAAACAATTACGGACCTTAACCTGAACAGCAGCATTGAAAACAATCATGGACCTTAAACTGAGCAGCAGTACTGAAAACAACCACAGACCTTAAACTGAGCAGCAGTACTGAAAACAAGCATGGGCCTTAAAATGAGAAGCAGTACTACAAAAATCACGGACGTTAAACTGGGCAGCTGTACTGATAACAATCATGGACCTTAAACTGAGTAACAGTACTGAAAACAATCATAGACCTTAAACTGAGCAGCAGTACTGAAAACAATCACAGACCTTAAACTGAGCAGCAGTACTGAAAACAATCATGGCCCTTAAACTGAGCAGCAGTGTTGAAAACAATCACAGACCTTAAACTGAGCAGCAGTACTGAAAACAATCACAGACCTTAAACTGAGCAGCAGTACTACAAACAATCACAGACCTTAAACTGAGCAGCAAGCTTAGCAGCAGTATGGAAAACAATCATGGACCTTAAACAGAGCAACAGTACTGAAAACAATCACGGACCTTAAACTGAGCAGCAGTACTGAAAACAATCACAGACCTTAAAATGAGCAGCAGTACTGAGAACAATCAAGGACCTTAAATTGAGCAGCAGTACTGAAAACAATCACGGACCTTAAACTGAGCAGCTAGCTGAGCAGCAGTACTGAAAACAATCACAGACTTTAAAATGAGCAGCAGTACTGAGAACAATCAAGGACCTTAAATTGAGCAGCAGTACTGAAAACAATCACGGACCTTAAACTGAGCAGCTAGCTGAGCAGCAGTACTGAAAACAATCACGGATCTTAAACTGAGCAACAGTACTGCAAACAGTCATGTACCATAAACTCAGCAGCAGTACTGAGAACAATCAAGGAACTTATGCTGAGCAGCAGTATGGAAAACAATCATGGACCTTAAACTGAGCAGCAGTACTGAAAAATATCATGGAACTTAAACTGAGTAGCATTACTGAAAACAATCACAGATCTTAAACTGAGCAGCAGTACTGAAAACAATCACGGACCTTAAACTGAGCAGCAAGCTGAGTAGCAGTACTGAAAACCATCACAGATCTTAAACTGAGCAGTAGTACTGAAAACAATCATGCACTTTAAACTGATTAGCAGTACAGAAAACAATCATGGACCTTAAACTGAGCAGCAGTACTGAAAACAACCACGGACCTTGAACTGAGCAGCAGTACTGTTAGCAATCATGGACCTTAAACTTAGCAGCAGTACAGAAAACAATCACAGACCATAAACTAAGCAGCATCATGGAAAACAATCACAGACCTTAAACAGAGCAGCAGTACCGAAAACAAACACAGACTTTAAACTGAGTAGCAGTACTGAAAACAATCACAGACTTTAAGCTGAGAAGCAGTACTGAAAACAATCACAAACCTTAAACTGAGCAGCAATACTGAAAACAATAACGGACCTTAAACTGAGCAGCAGTACTGATAACAATCATGGACCTTAAACTAAGTAGCAGTACTGAAAACAATCACAGACCTTAAACTGAGCAGCAGTACTGAAAACAATCACAGACCTTAAACTGAGCAGAAGTACTGAAAACAATCATGGGCCTTAACTTGAGCAGCAGTACTGAAAAAAATTACAGACCATAAACTGAGTAGCAGTACTGAATACAATCATGGGCCTTAAACTGTGTAGCAGTATTGAAAACAATCACTAACCTTAAACTGAGCAGCAGTACTGAAAACAATCATGGGCCTTAAATTGAGAAGCAGTACTGAAAACAATCACGGACTTTAAACTGAGCAGCAGTACTGATAACAATCATGGACCTTAAACTGAGTAGCAGTACTGAAAACAATCACAGACCTTAAACTGAGCAGCAGTACTGAAAATAATCACAGACCTTAAACTGAGCAGAAGTACTGAAAACAATCATGGACCTTAAACTGAGTAGCAGTGCTGAAAACAATCATGGACCTTAAACTGAGCAGCAGTACATAAAGAAATCAGGGACCTTAAACTGAGAACAGTACTGAAAATAATCACGGACCATAAACTGAGCAGCAGTACAGAAAACAATCACAGACCTTAAGCTGAGCAGCAGTACTGAAAACAATCACGGACCTTAACCTGAACAGCAGCAGTGAAAACAATCATGGACCTTAAACTGAGCAGCAGTACTGAAAATAATCACAGCACTTAAAGTGAGCAGCAGTACTGAAAACAATCACAGACCTTAAACTGAGCAGCAGTACTTAAACAATCATGGGCCTTAAATTGAGAAGCAGTACTGAAAACAATCACGGACGTTAACCTGAGCAGCAGTACTGATAACATTCATGGACCTTCAACTGAGTAGCAGTACTGAAAACAATCACAGACCTTAAACTGAGGAGAAGTACTGAAAACAATCATGGACCTTAAACTGAGTAGCAATGCTGAAAACAACCATGGACCTTAAACTGAGCAGCAGTACTGAAAACAATCACGGGCCTTAAATTGAGAAGCAGTACTGAAAACAATCACAGACGTTAAACTGAGCAGCAGTACTGATAACAATCATGGACCTTAAACCTGAGTAGCAGTAGTGAAAACAATCACAGACCTTAAACTGAGCAGCAGTACTGAAAACAATCATAGACCTTAAACTGAGCAGAAGTACTGAAAACAATCATGGGCCTTAAACTGAGCAGCAGTACTGAAAACAATCACAGACCATAAACTGAGTAGTAGTACTGAATACAATCATGGACCTTAAACTGTGCAGCAGTATTGAAAACAATCACTAACCTTAAACTGAGCAGCAGTACTGAAAACAATCACAGACCTTAAACTGAGCAGCAGTACTGAAAACAATCACAGACATTAAACTGAGCAGCAGTACTAAAAACAATCACAGACCTTAAACTGAGCAGCAAGCTTAGCAGCAGTATGGAAAACAATCATGGACCTTAAACAGCGCAACAGTACTGAAAACAATCACGGACCTTAAACTGAGCAGCAGTACTGAAAACAATCACAGACCTTAAAATGAGCAGCAGTACTAAAAACAATCACAGACCTTAAACTGAGCAGCAAGCTTAGCAGCAGTATGGAAAACAATCATGGACCTTAAACTGAGCAGCAGTACTGAAAACAATCACAGACTTTAAAATGAGCAGCAGTACTGAGAACAATCAAGGACCTTAAATTGAGCAGCAGTACTGAAAACAATCACGGACCTTAAACTGAGCAGCTAGCTGAGCAGCAGTACTAAAAACAATCACGGATCTTAAACTGAGCAACAGTACTGCAAACAGTCATGTACCATAAACTCAGCAGCAATACTGAGAACAATCAAGGAACTTATGCTGAGCAGCAGTACGGAAAACAATCATGGACCTTAAACTGAGCAGCGGTACTGAAAAATATCATGGACCTTCAACTGAGTAGCATTACTGAAAACAATCACAGATCTTAAACTGAGCAGCAGTACTGAAAACAATCACGGACCTTAAACTGAGCAGCAAGCTGAGTAGCAGTACTGAAAACAACCATGGAACTTAAACTGAGCAGAAGTACTGAAAACCATCACAGATCTTACACTGAGCAGTAGTACTGAAAACAATCATGCACCTTAAACTGAGCAGCAGTACAGAAAACAATCATGGACCTTAAACTGAGCAGCAGTACTGAAAACAATCACGGACCTTAAACTGAGCAGCAGTACTGTTAGCAATCATGGACCTTAAACTTAGCAGCAGTACAGAAAACAATCACAGACCTTAAACTAAGCAGCAGTATGGAAAACAATCACAGACCTTAAACAGAGCAGCAGTACAGAAAACAAACACAGACTTTAAACTGAGTAGCAGTACTGAAAACAATCACAGACTTTAAGCTGAGAAGCAGTACTGAAAACAATCACAAACCTTAAACTGAGCAGCAATACTGAAAACAATAACGGACCTTAAACAGAGCAGCAGTACTGATAACAATCATGGACCTTAAACTAAGTAGCAGTACTGAAAACAATCACAGACCTTAAACTGAGCAGCAGTACTGAAAACAATCACAGACCTTAAACTGAGCAGAAGTACTGAAAACAATCATGGGCCTTAAACTGAGCAGCAGTACTGAAAAAAATTACAGATCATAAACTGAGTAGCAGTACTGAATACAATCATGGACCTTAAACTGTGCAGCAGTATTGAAAACAATCACTAACCTTAAACTGAGCAGCAGTACTGAAAACAATCATGGGCCTTAAATTGAGAAGCAGTACTGAAAACAATCATGGACGTTAAACTGAGCAGCAGTACTGATAACAATCATGGACCTTAAACTGAGTAGCAGTACTGAAAACAATCACAGACCTTAAACTGAGCAGCAGTACTGAAAACAATCACAGACCTTAAACTGAGCAGAAGTACTGAAAACAATCATGGGCCTTAAACTGAGCAGCAGTACTGAAAAAAATTACAGATCATAAACTGAGTAGCAGTACTGAATACAATCATGGACCTTAAACTGTGCAGCAGTATTGAAAACAATCACTAACCTTAAACTGAGCAGCAGTACTGAAAACAATCATGGGCCTTAAATTGAGAAGCAGTACTGAAAACAATCACGGACGTTAAACTGAGCAGCAGTACTGATAACAATCATGGACCTTAAACTGAGTAGCAGTGCTGAAAACAATCATGGACCTTAAACTGAGCAGCAGTACTGTTAGCAATCATGGACCTTAAACTTAGCAGCAGTACAGAAAACAATCACAGACCTTAAACTAAGCAGCAGTACTGAAAACAATCACAGACCTTAAACAGAGCAGCAGTACTGAGAACAATCAAGGACCTTAAATTGAGCAGCAGTACTGAAAACAATCACAGACCTTAAACTGAGCAGCTAGCTGTGCAGCAGTACTGAAAACAATCACGGACCTTAAACTGAGCAGCAGTACTGAAAACAATCATGTACCTTAAACTCAGCAGCAGTACTGAGAACAATCAAGGACCTTAAACTGAGTAGCAGTACTGAAAACAATCATGGACCTTAAACTGAGCAGCTATCTTAGCAGCAGTACTGAAAACAATCACGCATCTTAAACTGAGCAGCAGTACTGAAAACAACCACAGACCTTAAACTTAGCAGCAGTACTGAAAACAATCATGGACCTTAAACTGAGCAGCAGTACTGAAAACAATCACAGACATTAAACTGAGCAGCAGTACTGAAAACAATTACAGACCTTAAACTGAGCAGCAGTACTGAAAACAATCATGGGCCTTAAATTGAGCAGCAGTACTGGAAACAATCACAGACCTTAAACTGAGCAGCAGTACTGAAAACGATCATGGACCTTAAACTGTGCAGCAATATTGAAAACAATCACTGACCTTAATCTGAGCAGCAGTACTGAAAACCATCATGGACCTTAAACTGAGCAGCAGTACAGACAATAATCATGAACCTTGAACTGAGCAGCAGTACTGAAAACAATCATGGACCTTAAACTGAGCAGCAGTACTAAAAACAATAACAGACCTTAAACTGAGCAGCAAGCTTAGCAGCAGTATGGAAAACAGTCATGGACCTTAAACTGAGTAGCAGTACTGAAAACAATCACAGACCTTAAACTGAGGAGAAGTACTGAAAACAATCATGGACCTTAAACTGAGTAGCAATGCTGAAAAAAACCATGGACCTTAAACTGAGCAGCAGTACTGAAAACAATCACGGGCCTTAAATTGAGAAGCAGCACTGAAAACAATCACAGACGTTAAACTGAGCAGCAGTACTGATAACAATCATGGACCTTAAACTGAGTAGCAGTAGTGAAAACAATCACAGACCTTAAACTGAGCAGCAGTACTGAAAACAATCATAGACCTTAAACTGAGCAGAAGTACTGAAAACAATCATGGGCCTTAAACTGAGCAGCAGTACTGAAAACAATCACAGACCATAAACTGAGTAGTAGTACTGAATACAATCATGGACCTTAAACTGTGCAGCAGTATTGAAAACAATCACTAACCTTAAACTGAGCAGCAGTACTGAAAACAATCACAGACCTTAAACTGAGCAGCAGTACTGAAAACAATCATCGGCCTTAAACTGAGCAGCAGTACTGAAAACAATCACAGACCTTAAACTGAGCAGCAGTACTGAAAACAATCACAGACCTTAAACTGATCAGCAGTACTAAAAACAATCACAGACCTTAAACTGAGCAGCAAGCTTAGCAGCAGTATGGAAAACAATCATGGACCTCAAACAGCGCAACAGTACTGAAAACAATCACGGACCTTAAACTGAGCAGCAGTACTGAAAACAATCACAGACCTTAAAATGAGCAGCAGTACTAAAAACAATCACAGACCTTAAACTGAGCAGCAAGCTTAGCAGCAGTATGGAAAACAATCATGGACCTTAAACTGAGTAACAGTACTGAAAACAATTACGGACCTTAAACTGAGCAGCAGTACTGAAAACAATCACAGACATTAAAATGAGCAGCAGTACTGAGAACAATCAAGGACCTTAAATTGAGTAGCAGTACTGAAAACAATCACGGACCTTAAACTGAGCAGCTAGCTGAGCAGCAGTACTAAAAACAATCACGGATCTTAAACTGAGCAACAGTACTGCAAACAGGCATGTACCATAAACTCAGCAGCAATACTGAGAACAATCAAGGAACTTATGCTGAGCAGCAGTACGGAAAACAATCATGGACCTTAAACTGAGCAGCGGTACAGAAAAATATCATGGACCTTCAACTGAGTAGCATTACTGAAAACAATCACAGATCTTAAACTGAGCAGCAGTACTGAAAACAATCACGGACCTTAAACTGAGCAGCAAGCTGAGTAGCAGTACTGAAAACAACCATGGAACTTAAACTGAGCAGAAGTACTGAAAACCATCACAGATCTTAAACTGAGCAGTAGTACTGAAAACAATCATGCACCTTAAACTGAGCAGCAGTACAGAAAACAATCATGGACCTTAAACTGAGCAGCAGTACTGAAAACAATCACGGACCTTAAACTGAGCAGCAGTACTGTTAGCAATCATGGACCTTAAACTTAGCAGCAGTACAGAAAACAATCACAGATCTTAAACTGAGCAGCAGTACTGAAAACAATCACGGACCTTAAACTGAGCAGCAAGCTGAGTAGCAGTACTGAAAACAACCATGGAACTTAAACTGAGCAGAAGTACTGAAAACAATTACGGACCTTAAACTGAGCAGCAGTACTGAAAACAATCACAGACTTTAAAATGAGCAGCAGTACTGAGAACAATCAAGGACCTTAAATTGAGCAGCAGTACTGAAAACAATCACAGACCTTAAACTGAGCAGCTAGCTGAGCAGCAGTACTGAAAACAATCACATATCTTATACTCAGCAGCAGTACTGAAAAAAAAAAACGGACCTTAAACTGAGCAGCAGTACTGAAAACAATCATGTACCTTAAACTCAGCAGCAGTACTGAGAACAATCAAGGACCTTAAACTGAGTAGCAGTACTGAAAACAATCATGGACCTTAAACTGAGCAGCTAGCTTAGCAGCAGTACTGAAAACAATCACGGATCTTAAACTGAGCAGCAGTACTGAAAACAATCACAGACCTTAAACTTAGCAGCAGTACTGAAAACAATCATGGACCTTAAACTGAGCAGCAAGCTGAGTAGCAGTACTGAAAACCATCACAGACCTTAAACTGAGCAGCAGTACTGAAACAATTACGGACCTTAAACTGAGCAGCAGTACTGAAAACAATCATGGACCTTAAAATGAGGTGCAAGCTGAGCAGCAGTACTGAAAACAATCACATACCTTAAACTGAGCAGCAGTACTGAAAACAATCACGGACCTTAAAGTTAGTAGCAGTATTGAAAACAATCACGACATTAACCCGAACAGCAGCACCGAAAACAATCATGGACCTTTAACTGAGCAGCAGTACTGAAAACAATCACAGCACTTAAAGTGAGAAGCATTATTGAAAACAATCACAGACCTTAAACTGAGCAGCAGTACTGAAAACAATCATGGGCCTTAAATTGAGAATCAGTACTGAAAACAATCACTGACCTTAAACTGGGCAGCTGTACTGATAACAATCATGCCCCATAAACTGAGTAGCAGTACTGAAAACAATCACAGACATTAAACTGAGCAGCAGTACTGAAAACAATTACAGACCTTAAACTGAGCAGCAGTACTGAAAACAATCATGGGCCTTAAATTGAGCAGCAGTACTGGAAACAATCACAGACCTTAAACTGAGCAGCAGTACTGAAAACGATCATGGACCTTAAACTGTGCAGCAATATTGAAAACAATCACTGACCTTAATCTGAGCAGCAGTACTGAAAACCATCATGGACCTTAAACTGAGCAGCAGTACTGACAATAATCATGAACCTTGAACTGAGCAGCAGTACTGAAAACAATCATGGACCTTACACTGAGCAGCAGTACTGAAAACAATCATGGACCTTAAACTGAGCAGCAGTACTAAAAACAATAACAGACTTTAAACTGAGCAGCAAGCTTAGCAGCAGTATGGAAAACAGTCATGGACCTTAAACTGAGCAACTGTACTGAAAACAATCACGGACCATAAAATGAGCAGCAGTACTGAAAACAATCATGGACCTTAAAATGAGGTGCAAGCTGAGCAGCAGTACTGAAAACAATCACATACCTTAAACTGAGCAGCAGTACGGAAAACAATCATGGACTTTAAACTGAGCAGAAGTACTGAAAACAGTCACAAACCTTAAACTGAGCAGCAGTACTGAAAACAATCACAGACCTTAAGCTGTAGCAGCAGTACTGAAAACAGTCATGGACCTTAAACTGAGCAGCAGTACGGAAAACAATCATGGACCTTAAACTGAGCAGTAGTACTGTAAACAATCATGGACCTTAAACTGAGCAGCAGTACTGATAACAATCATGGACCTTAAACTGAGCAGCAGTACAGAAAACAATCATGTACCTTAAACTGAGCAGCAATACTGAAAACAATCACGGATCTTAAACTGAACAGCAAGCTGAGCAGCAGTACTGATAACAATCATGGGCTTTAAGCTGAGCAGCAAGGTGAGCAGCAGTACTGAAAACAATCATGGAACTTAAACTGAGCAGCAAACTGAGCAGCAGTACTGCAAACAATCACGGACCTTAAACTGAGTGGCAGTACTGTAAACAATCACGGACCTTATACTGAGCAGCAGTACAGAAAACGATCACAGACCTTAAACTGAGCAGCAACCTGAGCAGCAGTACTGAAAACAATTACAGACCTTAAACTTAACAGCAGTACTAAAAACAATCATGAACCTCAAAACTGAGCAGCAGTATGGAAAACAATCATGGACCTTAAACTGGGCAGCAGTACTGAAAACAATCATGGACCTTAAACTGAGCAGCAGTACTGAAAATGATCACAGACATTAAACTGAGCAGCAGTTCTGAAAACAATCACGGACCTTAAACTGAGCAGCTAGCTGAGCAGCAGTACTGAAAACAATCACGGATCTTAAACTGAGCAGCAGTACTGAAAACAATCACGGACCTTAAACTGAGCAGCAGTACTGAAAACAATCACGGACCTTAAACTGAGCAGCAGTCCTGAAAACAATCACGGACCTTAAACTGAGCAGCAATACTGAAAACAATCACGGACCTTAAACTGAGCAGGAATCTGAGCACCAGTACTGAAAACAATCATGGACTTTAAATTCAACAGCAGTACTGAAAAGAATCATGGACCTTAAACTGAGCAGCAGTACTGAAAACAATCACGGACCTTAAACTGAGCAGCAGTACTGAAAACAATCACGGACCTTAAACTGAGCAGCAAGCTGAGCAGCAGTACGGAAAACAATCACAGACCTTAAAACTTAGCAGCAGTACTGAAAACAATCACAGACCTTAAACAGAGCAACAGTACTGAAAACAATCATGGAGTTTAAACTGAGCAGCAGTACTGAAAACAATCATAGACCTTAAACTGAGCAGCTGTACTGAAAACAATCACGGACCTTAAAAGCTGAGTAGCAGTATTTGAAGGAAGTATGAGAAAACACGCACACCAATACCTTAAAAAGACATAATGACCTTAAATCGAGCAGCAATGACATGAACTCTACATCACGACTGTAACATTGTTTAGTGCAGAAAAAACTCTCCTCAAAATGACCTTTTCTTACCTTATGGAACCATGGGTTGCATAACTCTTAGGAAGTAATCACACACACTTACCAGCAGTAGTTTAACGTCTGCACTCATTTGTGTTTAAATCCATGTTAGAGTGTGTCAGGCCCTCCTTAAAGAAAAACTTCACCATGGAGTTCTGGTAAAAGTGGGAAGGTGCTACCTCCCCCCTTACTCTATGGTTCCAGCACCTATGGATCTATGTCAATTCTGCAATACACAAAATACTAAAATGTAAGGATTTCATTGAACCCATTAAAAATCTTAACACATTGTAAAACTACCCCTCTCCGACCCCCATACATCTGCTATTGTTATGCATACCAACTCCACTGTTATATAACACTGGAGAAATGAATACATTCCATAAATTACCTCATCTGATTGTCATATGATTTGGGAAAAATAAAATGGACATAAATTATACATGTAAGTGAATGAAATTACTGATCACAACATTTTAGAGCAAATGACAAGAACGTCAGAAAATGCAGGTTATTGACCCATAAGCAAGCAACAAACCCCAACTGCACTGGCAGAACCTTCTAGGAGTTTCTTGCCTGTTTATGTGTCAGTTCCTGATATAGTTGTTATTGTTAGTTCTGTAAGAGTAGAAATTACTTAGCATGGATTACCTTAACTGAACTGGACATAACAGTTGGAATAATGGTTGAGGTCTTCACCTCCCATACACAAGACACAAGGTTCGATCCTGACCCTCAAACAATGCTTGTAAGGAGTTTACATGTTCTCCCTGTGTCTCTATGGGGTTCCTCCCACCTCCCAAAATCATGCTAAGTGTTTCCACCTCAAACTCACCCAAAAATGGGGTTGTAGGTAGCAGCAGATACTCTAGATGGTATTCTATAGGGGAGGAGTGGTATAGACCTACTGCTTTGGGCATCATCTGTGGTGTACCATATCCTCTAGATAGGAGAACAGGGAATATAGACTATGTGCCATGTCAAGGCTGGGCTTGTGACAGTTTAAAAATTGGCTGTAGGTGATTTGGTCATGTTAACTAATGTTGATCGAAAACAGTATTTGCTAGTGATAAGTGGGTTGACGACTAGGCTGCACCTCAAAACAGTATGTCTAAGGATGACAGAACAGATATGCATCTGAGCCAGGTATGTAAGCAAAGTACGTAGGGAAAGCTGGTGGTAGAATGCAGATGTCCAGAAAGTCATGAAAAGAAGGAAAGAGTGCAGGAAAAAGTGGGAGATAGAAAAGATTAACCAAGCCAAGAAGGAATATTGGTTGGTTAATGAAGAGGGTAAAAAAAGAGTTGCAATAGCAAACAATAAGTCATCAGAGGGACTCTACCAGCTTCTAGAAAGTGACTAGTAAATGGCACAAAGAAACTCATTCAGGTTGCAAGGCAAAGACAGAAAGCTAAAGAAAGAAATAGTTAGACACCCTTCTAAAAAGATACCAGTAACAGCCTGCTCCCCCCGGTCCACAGGATATCAAAGGCAGATAGAAAGAGTACTTCCAGCAGCTTCTGAATAAAGAAAATCCCACAGAAGCTACTTCCCCAGACACAGCCTACAATATAGGATAAAGAGGATCCCACCCTAGAAAAAATAAGAACAATGTTATGGAAAATGAAGTCAGGAAAACCAGCAGCCTCAGATGAGGTCACAGCAGATATGATCAAGATGCTGGATAAAGCAATTGAGAAATGGTTCCTGAAGGTACTCATAAATATATGATGAGAAAGGTGTATCCCAGATGACTGGAGAATAAGCATACAAGTGCCAGTGTACAAGAACAAAAGGAACATCCACAACTGTGGTCAGTACAGTGGTATCAAACTCCTGTCACACAGCATGAAAGTTCTGTAAGGGGGATTGATAAACTACTGTATAGAGTAGTAGAAAGTAAGATGGGAGATGAGCAGTTCAGATTCAGATCAGGATACAGCACAATCAACCCAACAATATTTACAGTAAGACAGATAATTCAGAGGAAGCTAGAGATATGGAAAGATTCCAACTGGACATTCTTAGACTTGGAGAACGCATATTACAAACTCCCAAGAAAACTGATTTAAGCAGTTCTGCTGGGGTTCAAAATACCATAAACATTTGTATAATTAGTGCAAGCTATGTACAAGAACCCTATGATTCAAGTACAAACAGAGTTTGGACTCACATTGTGGTTCTTAGTGGGAGTAGGTGTGCATCAGGCTTCACGCTAGTGATGGACTACTTTAACAAACAAGATGGAGAGGGCAAATCAAGAAATATGCTGTATATAGATGATGTGGCATTACAGGAAGACTGAGCAAGAACTTCAGTGAAGGACAGGAGAATGAAATGCAAAACTGAAGACACATGGGATGGAAATGAGTACAGATAAGCTAGTTGTAATGGCAGCAAATGGGGGAAATCAGAAGCTGAGAATTGAAATATAAGAGAAAATAGTGGAATAGGTTAATAACCTCAAAAATATGAAGGGTTGGTTGAGGAAAAGGGACATCTGAATGATGAGACCAAAGCTAGAATCAGAGGGGCTGCAGTCAACTGCTACAGTATGGCAGGGGTAGTGTATGACAGGACAATGCCAAAGAAGCTGAAAGGTATAACCAGTGCTACTGTATGGTACAGAAACCTGAGAAGTAAAGGCAGAGCAGGTGAGGAAGCTTGAAGTGATGGAGATTTAATGCCTGAGATGGATGGTAGGATGCAGACTGTGGGCCAGATGAAAAAATGAGGACATCAGACCAAAAGCCAAAGTAACTCCAATTCCAAAGAAAGTAAACAGAGCAGATTATGGTGGTTTGGGAACATGTGCAGAAAAGCAGATGGCAATCTGATGAAGAATATCTGGAGCAGACAGGAAGAAGGTAAGAGGAAATGTGGACTTCCAACATAGAGGTGGATGGATTGTGTGAGAGAATGACTGTCGAAGATGTAGAAGAATGACATTGAATTAAGAGAGAGATGGTGACAGTTGACATGACACCCCAACCCGATGTAGAAAATGGGAAAAAGAGGGTTGATGATGATGAAAGCTGGTGACCTTAACTGAAGTGGATAGGTTACATACATAGAAGCTAATTAATTAAAATGAAGTACAGAAAGATCATACTGGTTTGTATTAAACAATAGTCTTTTTGAAAGCTTAGGCCAAGGAGCTAGGGACATTTAATATTTCTGACAAAGGCTGTTCTTTGCATATAACTGTCACAAAAGGAGATACTGCCAGCCCAACTATCTGGAATTTTGTAAATAATTATATGTCATTTGTGAATATCAACATGATTCATATGCTTGTGTTACAAATGTATTAGAACTGTATGTCATATAAGATGGTTTGTACAGATGTGTGCTGAAGAGGTATTTTACAAAGTGCTGTTTAAAGATGTAACCACAGAATGCCCTTCTGGATTAGAACAGAAATTTATCTGCACTATTGTAACTATTTAGATGTATATATTTTAACAATGGAAACTGGAACACAAGAGGTTAACTTCAGAAGAATAGCTGAAATTAAATTACCTTATAGCCATGTAATAAAAGGTGTTATCTTTCAGTTTAAGTGCAGTAACAGACACAATGTCTAGAACTCAAAGTTTTCTGTATTGCCTTGGAAGTGTTTTATTGTTTTATGACTTCCAGGATCTGCCTTAGATCTAAGAAAAGTCCTTGTATACGCATTTTCACAGGTAGATGCTAAATGCTACCAGCTGCATCCGTGGGGGGTTTACCTGGGATTGAGTCAGATGACAGGAAATTATATCATTCTGCAAACTATCCCAGCAATAATATCTGAGATATCAATTTAAGAACTCTGAGTGAGAGACAGTATTCAGTATTTTGTCTTTGACCTGACAACATCAAGATCCACTCACCATATTTGCTTGGCTTGCTCTGAAGTAAGTTTTTAGGGTAGAGTAATTCTCCTAGATAATGTCAGGAATATAGCAAAGCTTAGTTTAGATGTTTTTCTTTATTTATTTGAGACTGTCCGGTAATGTTGTTTTAAATATTTCCTGTGATTTTGAACTCTGCTGTTATTGTGATTATATACTGAGTATTTTCTTGTTCTTTTATTATTTATTATTAAATATATTTAAAACTTTCATTGTGGCTGATCTGTGTAGAGAAATAGTTATGTTCTGAGAGTACTTGCATATTTATTTGGTGACAGTTTGTAGGCCACTCCTAATAGCTTTGCCCTTGGTCAAACTACCATTTACAGTGATAGTAACATTACACACTAAGATTGGACACCCTTTGTTAAGGGCCTTAATGCATCTGATAAAGAGATGGCTAGTGGCAGTAATAACTACCTAATAGTCTGGGCAGAAGGAGATATAGATAGTAAACCTGTGCCAGCCTTTCCCGTGGTGTGTGTGTGTGTGTGTGTGTGTGTGTGTGTGTGTGTGTGTATGTGTGTGTGTGTAAAAAAAAACTCAAAGTGTGTGTGTGTGTGTGTGTGTGTGTGTGTGTGTGTGTGTGTGTGTGTGTGTGCGTGTGTGTGTGTGTGTGTGTGTGTGTGTGTGTGTGTGTGTGTGTGTGTGTGTGTGTGTGTGTTTGCTACCTGGGCAGGGACACAAAGCACTGGTTGGACAGAGAGGGTGCTGGAGGTCTTCGCTTGGTCACTCAGCTGAGATCTCAACTGTATAGCTGTGCCAGTGGAGATTCTTATTGGGGATCTGGAGAAAGAGGGAGATACCAGCCCTGGAATGATTGTGTTTTCTGTGTGCTCTTAAGGGAAATTACACTTGATGCAGAGAGCTGCATCTGGAAATACCGTATCAATTTACAATAAATCTTCTGAGGACAGTTAATATAAATACACTTAAATTTATATTTGACTATATTTGACTATATTCATATTTGTCTATCAGTATAATTCATTTAAACCAGTATTTGAGATTCATCATGCTATCCTTATATTTCATTTATGGTAATTTTATCTGTTTTGTATAACAACTTAGTTACATTGATGAATTTGTTAAGCAATGGTAATGAATCTTTTTTATATTAAAATCTGATATCATCAATTCTTTCTTTTTATTTATTTATTTATGTATTTATTTATTTATTATTCCTTCAAGCATGATCGATCAAGGTAAGACGTCTTAATATATTTATATTAGATTTTTTTAGTCTTTCTGAAAAATAGACTTAATTTATAATTAACTTCTAGAATTTTGATGATATTTTTATCCCATTCTTTAATTTTAGATCTACATCAGCCCAAGGATTTCAAAGTATCCTATACTATATATGGTTTTCCACTATTCCATGTTCGTTAAAAAACATAAAATTGTCAAGTTAATAAGCCAGTCTTTATATTCTTTTTGTTTTATTAGATAAGCTGGAATCATTATTTATTACTATAAATTTTCTGTAATTTATTATTAATGTGAAAGTAATAGGATCATGAGCAGACATAGGATATTAAATTGCTATGGATACTTCTGTTTTGAAGTGTAACTCATTATAAACATATATTCTATCTTCCAGCTTGCTAAAGACTGATATCTATTCTAAACCATGATTCCAAGCTCTTTATGTTATTAATGGTGTGGAGATTAAAAGCCCTCATAGCTAATATAGTTTTCAGCACCAAACTGGCTTTATTGCAGGTAGGTAGACTTTTGATAATATAATCAGGACAGAGGTAATTATAGAGCATGAAAAAGAAAGTGATGCTACTAAGTCTGGATGCTAAAAAAACATTCAAAAGAACTGAATGGGAATATTTGAAGCATGCACTCAAAGTGTTTGGCTTTATTCCTAGGTTTTTAGATGTTATCTTTTCAATATACAAAGCACTGAGGGCTATAATTAAAAAGTAGACAGGCAGGCCTTTCACAAGCATTTGAGATCGATAGAGGTACAAGATAAGGCTGCCCCGTCTCCCTGGTGTTTTTTGCACTTTATTTGGAACCTTGGCTACAGGTAGTTCGCTCCTCTGGCATAAGAAGAGGAACATGAGATTGCATCCTATGTGGATGACCTTTGAGTTTACTTGGTAAACCCAAGGAAACACATACCCCTATTATATGAATTGCTGCAAAGATTTAGTATTGATTCTGAATACAAGATAAATGTGGGGAAAACTAAAGCTTTGTCTATAAACAAAACCCCATGCTGGAATTTAAGTTCCAATTTCTGGGCTTCTGAGCAGAAAACAAATTTAAATACCTTAGGATCTGGTTGCCTTTCACTCTTTTTAAATCAAAGGAGGAAACCTATAATTACTTTCTAGGAAGGGTAAAGGTGGTGCTTAGATCATGGAAACTATTATCACTGGAGATGGATCAAAAAATGCAAGCAGTTGCTTCTGTCTTCCTCCCACAATGGCTATATGCCTTTCAAGCTTTCCCTTGGAATATCCCTCATAAATACCTTAAAGCCATTAAGAATTTAATAATTGAATTAATATGTTATGAGAAGTGGCCCAGAATAGCCTGGATAAAATGGTTATGGCCAAGGAGTGAAGGGGATCCAGGCTCCCAGATCTCTGCAAATATCATCAGGTCGTGCAGCTCAAAATATTTTTGGTACTACACATATTGTATGATTCAGGGAGGTGAAAAGGAATTATCAATGACTGGCTGGGTCAACAGCATAGAGATGACAAGGTTATTCTTTGGATTAGGGAGGTAAAGACACAAGATGTCCCAAATATCCTTAAGCCAATATTCAGAAATATAAGGGGGCTTATGACAGACCCTATGATGTATCCCTGGAATGTTGCCATAATGACTATAGGGTTGGATAACACCAAAGATAGATCGAGTGCAACTGAATACCAATGGGGAAAGAAGGACTATTATAAGGTACTATCATCAACTGAAGATGGGAAAAATGTGACTGGAACAGAGATTGGACAAAGAAAAGTATAGCCATATTTTACAGATTTAATATGAGGGCTTAATAAAATGGGCAAAAAGAAAAGAATTCATCAAGATGGTGACACATTTCAACCAATGCTAGTTGAGCTGTTAATGCAGGAAGAAGAGCTTATCACAATAAAGTAAAAACTAATAAGCTTGGTGTATGTCAATCTTAAGCAGATGGACAGAGCAGGCACACTGGGGCTTAAGGCTTCATGAGAAACAGAATTAGGCATGAGCTTAGAAATGAAGGTATGGGAGAAGGTGTGCCACCTTACTATGAATGCTAATAAATGCAGAAGGCTCGGATATTTGCTTGTAATGCTTGCACAAATATTTTTGCCTGCTGACCAGGCTATAGCATATGTCACCTCACTGCAGCAAGGAATGCTGGACCTGTGGAGAGCATCTAGAACTTGGAACCATGTGTTCTAGGATTGCTCTAGATAAAAAGAATTCAAGTTCAACCTACAGGATTTATTCAGAAGTGTGATAAGTTCAAAGGGAGAAATTGATAAAGCACTGTTCTTGATGGGAACTCACACAGAGATCGATATCTTCCTCAGCATCTCAAGTGTTACTTTTTAAAATCAATTTAATGGCAAAAATCTATCACAAAAAAATGGAAAAGAGCAGGTCCTCCAGATATAAAAGTAGTGGAAAACTTCCTAAATAAGATACAAGATAC
Source organism: Protopterus annectens (assembly GCF_019279795.1). NCBI lineage: Eukaryota > Metazoa > Chordata > Ceratodontiformes > Protopteridae > Protopterus > Protopterus annectens. The sequence continues at coordinate 279,589,477 of NC_056735.1, read as the reverse complement.
AGAGGACAGGAGGCTAAGCAGGGAGAGAAGAAGGAAACACCTTCAGAAATTGAAAATTGGCTAGAAAAGCAGTAACAATTCTAAATATGGCTTTGTTAGAACACTTACAGGTTATAAACTATTAACCAGGCTGCATCTCTAACTACATCTACAGTACATAATGTAAAGGTGTGTTTTTGGATCAGTTTTACTTAAGGAAAATGGTTTTATTTGATATTAATTTGCTATGAATAAGTAGTGTTTATCAATTTGTTAAATGCAAATGCAGACAGGAGTTCAAATATGAATGTAAATATATACATCACTTTTTCTGTTAATTAAAATTTGAGTTTGACTAATAAAGAAACATATATTCTATCTATTATTATGTTTAAATTCCAAACACATTCAAATAATGAGTATATCACAAAAAGTTTTTATGTTTCTTTACGATATTTTATATCTTTAAGATTCATAAATAATTCCCATTTATTTTTAAAACTGTGGCTTTTGCTGACATTATGAGTTCTTTTTGCACCAGTATCTTCCTTATATAGAGCACAATTAAAATTTCCTGTCATTATCAATTTACCCTTTAAATTATTCATGACAATATGTAGATGTTGTTTAGCAGATTTTCAACCCATCCCAGAATCCAATATGAATTTATCAGTGTAAGTAATATATTCCTATATTCTGTTATGTCCAAAACAAACATGCCCTTGGCAGCTACCACAGAATGCATAACTTTAGAAATCGAGGCACTGTTTTTTCACAACATTTTAACCATAAAAAGACTAGTGTATTAGAACTGGATAATTAGTAGTTCAAAATCTCCCTATAAAAGATATGCTTCCTTTAACAATAATATAGCAGCTTTATTAGTCTTAAAATATTGTACAAGACTGCCTCTTTTTTCTGACCACAATTTAAAATATTAATATTTATTTTCACATGCAGCTAATAGGCATGCTGTCCCAGAGACATTTAAAGAACCTAGTGCAACCCCCCAATTTCCCCAATGCCCTGCCTGGTTAAGTGATATTCTCAAGGGCAGAGAGTAGGCAAATGAAGGTGGAAAGGTTCAAACCACATGCCGTTGGTGCAAGAAGCAGTTTACCAATGGACCAGAATTGTAGTCATCTGCAGTAACTGCCAGAGGCAGTTTATAATATTCAATTTTTTGAAATACCATTTAGATTTTCAAATTTCTTATACATTTTTGCAAGAACTTAAATTGACATAAAATGTTTCAATAATGTCTACTTACATAGATATCTAAATATTGTAGATTATTTGTATGAACACATAAATCCTAACAAGTGCTAAATAAATTTAACATACAAGAACTAACCGACTGCCATTACATTGGAATTTAAAAAAAATCTAGCTCATCTAATTAGGACTAGTTTATACCAACTTTTTTACTCAGCACTTTCTCCCCTCTAAAGTTGTTTATTAAAATAATTCACATGTTGCTACCACTTAATATCTGCTTTTTATTGGATTTTTTTTTGTTATAGCAATTAACTGTCAGACATATTAACGCAGGTGTATATTCAGTTTTGCAGAAAAAATACTTGTAACATAATCTAATTCAACATCTTGTAATGCAAAACATTTCAAACACAGCAAGCAAGCATTTATTTTTCAACAATTTTAGTTGCAAAATTGTTTTCATATCTGATATCCTTTCCAACTTTTATTGGGTAATTGTGCAAGCAGATTTCAAAATAAGTTTTTTGTCTGTACTTGAAATGGATTTTATAACTACTGAGCTTGGTGACATATTTGACCTGAAAGGCATTTTCCCCCTACTGTACTCTTGATAATCCACAGAGTATGCCTTCTTGTCAGTTTACCCACTTAGGGTTCTATGAAGTCAAAAACAATATCATATACTGTCCTCCCTTTCTTTTGTAGCTCCATAATTTCTAATTTTATTTCTTCTGGACCTATATTCTGACTCTTCTGTTTTATCACTCTTCCAGGAATTTTATTTAAGGAGAGGCTTATTTTCTTTACATCTTCCATGAATATCAGTTAGGGCACTTCCAATGTCTTTCAATTTTTATTCATGTTTTCCAACCATTGAGTTTAATAATTGAGTTTGTTTAGCAAAATGATCTTATATAAAGCCTAATTGTGATTGAAAGCAGTATATTTTAAAAGTTAAATCAGCTTACAGAAGAGATTGACTGTTACAGGCCTTTTTTTTTTTTTTTTTTTTTACAAATTACCTATTTGATGTAGGTCTAATATGGCTATGTTTTCCATTTTATTATGCTTTCACCAGTTTCTATACAGTCAATATTGTCTGATGACTGAATTAGGAAAGCTATTTTTGTGGGGGGGGGTTTCTCTTGCAGAATTCATCGCAAAAGTAGAAAAATACTTCTTCTTCAAGATTTTATGTGAGAAAAATGTGAAGAATTTTCCTGTCAGAACCTAAATAAGAAACAACTTAATAGTGCTCCTATTTAGTAGCCATCTTGGATCCCAACCCCATGCATGTCTGTCCTTTGATAGTGTAAAAGACACAATATCACATATTGGTGATATAATCAAATACCCTTATTTGTTAAATTCTAATGCATAATCTAAACTACATTGCAAATAACAGCAGCAAAAAGATGGACAAATCAGCACACTAAACAGGAAATAAAACCGAATTAATCTGGTATGAGCAAACATCTAAAATGTTTGCATCATCATAAAACATTTACTTTGAACACAATGTACCATCTAATGGCATATTACATGTGTACACACAATATGATATTCTCCCAATCATGTTCTTATGTACACACAATATGATATTCTCCCAATCATGTTCTTATGCTAAAAAAATTAATACAAGAAGCATTTAGAAACATAGACTTTACATTAGTCACCAATATTAAGTTAATATATAATACAAAAATAGATATATAAAGTGTTCACTGTTTACTTTTTATCAAGAAAGGTATGAATAGACTACCAGAATGTCACTGAAACTCATAGAGTACATTGTTGATCTTTCCAGGAATAGCTTTCACTAGTCTTTCAGGTGAGGAGTGGTATGCATCTCTTGCAAAGTAAGGTGCTCTGAAGATTTCAAATAATGTCTTATTTTCACAACACTCATAAATACAGATTTCTGAACTGTTTAGCAGGTATGTCAGGCATCTTAAATTGCAAATGTATGAAAACTCCATACAGCTCATTGAAATGTTGTATGACATTTTCAGGTTGGAGACTATTTCAGGCTATGTGACTTTAGATTGCATGCAATCTAGATAACTGCTAACAGCTGAGATGTGATCCAAGACCACTATATAAGACACACGTCTTGAGCAAATCTTGGTTACTCCTTTGGTCCACTTAGGTCCACTACACACAGAAATAAATATAGGCACATGCTCTAAGTGCAAAACTTTGCTACTTGGTATTATCAAAAGACTGCTTCAGTACCTTCTGTTTTCTTTGTATTTCAGTTTTGAAGTTTAATAAAAAGAAGGCAAATGTTGAGCTCAGCTTTTGCAAAACAAGAATTTTTACTGGAGACAAACCTGATGATACATGAAGAGTAATTCTATAGTTCACCCTAGCTTTTGTTTTCTTCATCCCTTTCTTTAAGTGTTCTTTGTCCAGTTCTACTTGCAATTACAATGAAGCATATAATAAGGTTAAAAAAATTCATGACAAATTCCATTTCTCTATACAAAGTTTGCAAATTCCATACTAGTAAATATGGTCCTTTATCAGAGACTGATATTTCTGGAATGGTTTGTATACTAGGGAAGGAGGCCACTTTGGCTCACTACTTAGGTGGCAGCTAGTGGGAGCACTAGGTGTCGCATCCTTTGAGTACTCATACAGAGTCACACTACCTTTAGCAAACAACACACAGCAGCGATCGGAGTGCTACTACAATAGACAGTGCTTCACTAGACAAGGGAGAGGCCACTCCACAGGTCCTGCAAGCTAGCCCCTTTCCTTTCACCTAATTCTTGCTATTGGGGAACAAGCAGGTTAATTGGGGTAGCTAAGCAGGACCAAATGAGCAATAGGGCTCTTGGAAACTCAAATATGCCTTCATCACACTGATATTTATAAGAGCTAGCCCAAGTAGTGTATATCTGTTAAAAAATGTTTTTCTTAAGATACAAACCTATACCCAACAATCTTCCACTCTAATTTACACAAATGTTCCTCTGGTGGGACTCAGTTAATATATTATGCAGATAATTATAGCACATGGCATACCTTGTAACAAGCATTTTATTGCTCTCTGAATTATGTCAGAGAATACTATACTCCAAAAGGTAAACAGTAACATTCAATCATCCCATTATATTTATTTTTAGTCACGTTTGTGAAATCATCATCATCGTCATCATCCTTTTTGTGAAATTGATTAATTAAACCTATTTGTTAATGATCATGACATATTTTATCATTTTTGAACCCTATCATCAAAGCAAAACTCTTTTCTAATTAAGGTATACAGTACTGTTACAAAGAAGATATTTGTTACGAGTCCATTCATAATTTCCACAAAACTTAATACCTCCGTCAGATTTCAGTATAAAAGGTATCACAGGAACTGGGCATTATGAGCATTTCATGAGTTATGATTTTCTGTTTCAACAAAGGTTCTTGTTTAATAATTCATTTTATAAAGTATCAGATTCAGAATTTAAGTGTTTTATTTTTTGTAGTTTAAATTAATTTTATTAAGCCATTTTCTACCCAGAAATCTTGGACTATTACACTCCACTATTATCAAAGACCACGTTTCCTATTCTTCCTTATAAGTAACTTTCATATCAGCAACTTCAGCTATCATTTTTTACCATAATATCAGCTGGTTACAAAACAGTTTTACTCACTTCTTTCATTTCTTTCATTATAGTGACACTGACACATTATATTCAGCCTCATAATTCACAGACATCCATGCTAGTTTCATTTCTACCAATAATGGACTAAGCTTTAACCTTTTCAGACTTTGAAAGCTGTATAAATGAAATGTGTGCTATGCAGTATTTGTGCCATCTTTCTGAGCATTTATTCTATGTGGATGGTAACTACAAAACTCCCATTCAGTTTTTTCAACACATATTTTTATTGAGTATTTGTTTTTCTTATTTCTACAGGCCCTCTTTCCATGTCCATTTCTGCAATATACATAGCCTATTTTGTTTAAATTTACTATGATATGCATTTGCTTTGCTATCTTCATTTCTTTTCAATTTGCACCCTTTACAGCTATGTTGTTGTACTGTTACATGCTACTGTAGTTTGTCTTATCTCTGTTTACAGAAATGCAATGAAATGTAATGAATGGCAAAATATCTGTAAATGTAGCTGCATTTGTAAATGTCACATAGTATAATTGACAGTGTGTTTTGTGGAGCTTTTCACTCCGGGCCTCTACTGAAAACGGACATAGATCCAGTTGGACCAGCCCGGTCAACAAATGTAAAATAAAATGTAAAATAAAAATAAATAAAATAAATAAATAAATTAATTATAAATCTTGTATATTCTGTTTGCTCCTTCCATTGATAAAGCACTTTCAGTGTTAAGTTGGTTTTACATAACAATCTTCTTTACATATGATCATCGTTTATTCAACCAGTCCTGACTCTTAACATTAGCAACCTCACCATAAATGCCTTCCTGAGCTGGCTTTCTCAGTTCAGCTGCTTAGTTATTGATCCAGTAAGCTTTCTTGTTCAAGAATTAAACTGTTTACTAGGTTTTAGCTTAAAACAATTTTAACCAGCTTACTAGTTGCACCTCCTCTTCCAAGGTTTTTCAGGTTTCAAGATATATATCATTGGGTTATTGGTCTCAGCTTCATGCATGTCTGTAAGGCTTGCTGTCTTTGTTTATTCTTTTACAATCTCATTGATAGCAAAACATGTCTGTGTCTCTTGCCTATTTCTAAGAAGTCAGGAGCATGTTTCAGTGTGCTATGTGTATGACCTTTTGCATTCGGGCTAATAAGGATTTGATATTTTACACATTCATTTACTGATGATCATTTGTACTTTGGTCTTACGCAGTTCTCTTGTATGCGGAGGGCCCATTACAACATTATTTCTGACTCGAATAGCTAGTTTGGAGGTGGAAATATGATTGAAATAATTAGAGGAAAGGTATTGTAATCTATTTGTCTGAACCCTACATTCAACCAAGTGCACAATACTTGCATTAAGGTGAACTTTCGCATTGTCGATTAGGATACTGGCACGTTCAATAGAATCCATGGGGGTTATTTGGTTAAAACTAATGGGAGTCCAAGAAGCTTTTGTTTAAATTCCATTTTCAGTTTGTAGCATTACTAGAGAAGGATTAACCTAATTAATTAAAAATATTAAAAATAAACAAGAAAGAAGGGTTCGGCATTCAGAAAAAAAAAAAGCATTTGCTTTGCTTGTTGCCATATTTTAAAGGTAAAATGACAAGGAACAACTCATCAGGAGGCAGATATCTGAGTTTCTGTCATTGGGTATCCCAATGACTGAGTGCCATAGGTGCAAACTGAAAAGTGTTATCATGAATGGATGGGAACAGTTCTATATACTTAAGACTGTTCCACTCTTCCTTCATTGTGTAATATTGGTGCTAGTGTGTGTGTACATATATATTTATATATATATATATATATATATATATATATATATATATATATATATATATATATATATATATATATATATATATATATATATATATATATATATATATATATATACATGTGTGTGTGTGTGTGTGTGTGTGTGTGTGTGTATCTGTAGCAGGGGTAGTAAGATTTGCTGCTGTACAGGAAGGCTTGCTTCCACTAAAATGCTTAATTTCACCGAATTGCACATTATTCGTGTGAAAGCATCGCACACAACATGTTAGTCTCTTGATAAACTGACTTTCAACTAGTTTGATGACAACAGGAAGTTCAGAAGGTGAAAAATTGTGCACTAGAGCTTAATTAGTGGCAGTGAAAATTATGGACTAGATCCAAGTAATACCCAACCAACACAGAAATGACAAACTAGTTAACAGTGGAAACTAATATTGTATCTCTGATAACTGACCTGTTAACTCTATATTTAATAACATACAGTGTATATAACTGAAAGTCAGGCTATTGTAAACATTTAAAATGATATTTAAAATATTATGTAAATGTTATTTTAATTGAAAATAAAAAAATATTTGAGGAAAAAAAACTGTAGAAACTAACTAATGTGGGAAGCTTGTTGTTTGGTGATAGTACTGACAGCTAGTTTATTTAAGAACTTCTCTGAGTAATTAGTGCTAGCAATGGGAATTAATTGGCTGTAGAACTATGTTGGGTAATGGGTTCATTAAGAGGGGATTTTCATGCAGAGGCTAAAATAGCATGTACCAGGGATTATGAATAGGTCTTGATGCTTGAGGCCTTCATAGGGGCAGATCTGATCTCTGAATATCCTTGGAAGAGAAGATGGCTGCTGGAGGATTTTGAAAGCCATGGTGACAAGATGAATGCTGAGCATTTCCAGTAAATGCATTTTAAAAATATGGGGATTTTTTTTTTTAGTTGTGGCATTTGCCTCTACCATTGGATTTACTAAATGGTGTAAGGGACAGGTAGGAATACTTAATGTGAATGGACTTTATGGCTCTGAAGTACGTGTTACTGTATTTTCCTTTTCATTTATTTTTTTTTTCATTTAGGTTTGTCTGTTTATTTTTTTATTTTTTTGCTTGCTCTAACACAATGCTTCCATTGCTGACACCCAGTCGGCCCATGTGTTTTGGGGCCACAGGATCCAGACACTCCTGGGTTATGCAAAAACCTTATGGTCCATTTGTTCCCACTCAGGAGTCCCAATTAGGTATCTGATCTTAAGTGAGAGTTGGGTGTTAGGGACCTTGCTGGTTCTGGGGGGGGCTACCCTCTCCCCACTGGGAAAATCTCCATTCTTTGCCTGTTTTTGCAGTCCCCATGGGGAAGTGTGTTTCCAGATGCTGAATATCCCCCCTGACTTACAAGTATGATTGCAGAGACTCTGCTGGCTTGGGCTCCATTGAGTAACACCTAGTTCTTTGATGATGTCTGCCTGCTTCCCCCCAGGATGGGTGAGCTGACAGTGACTTCTTAGTCCCTTCCTGTTTGAACAGCTCCTAAAGGTGACGGAGACATTCTTCAATCTCAGGTGATCTCTGAAACAGTGTTTTATTCATCTATGCCATTGATCTATATGATCTCTGTGACTTTTTTACTGATTTATTAGTTGTGTTTAGTATGCGTTTTTAAATAGGAGGATCAGCTCTTTTCTGCACTGTGGTAGATTTCTTTCAGTTTTGGATATCCTCATGTCCTGTATTTTACATGACTTTATGTGTGAATTGAATGACTATTTTTTCACATTTACTGCTGCTTTAAAGTCTGTTGTCATTTTTTACTGTAATGTTAAATGTAGACAGTTGCAGCATGAACTGATTTTGAAAAGATTACTTGTACTAGCTGTAAACCTACTGCTTTACAGTTATAAATGTGGTGTAGTTAGTACAGTACAATTGTCATGATGTTGTCTGTGTGCCTCTGTGATAAACTCCTGAGTCCACAGAATATAAAATAGCTACCCAACATTAAAGACAGCAAATGATTTTGTGTATGTACATCAGGAGTGGGGGGTATGGTAGGGGATGGTTACTGTGTTTTGTGTTATGTGTGTAGAAAAAATATATATTTTCAAAGTAGAAAAATATATTTATGTAGATATACAAGTTCATGCAGAGAATGAACATTTCTGACTATCAAATATGGTAGCGATTTACTAATAGGCTAATTCTCCAACTACAAAATGGCAGTGAACAAATTATTTCAGCAGAGTGCTCCTTCATGTAAACAGTAATGGATTTACAGTTCTGCTTAAAAACCTATTTAATTGGAGGCACTGTCAAAAAAGTTGTTAATTCTAATATTTATGAAATTGCTTTCTATATCACAGTGCGAGGGAAAAAACATCTGAGGGGTAAATTTTGTCTTTCAGCACTAGATTTTCCAGGTGAGTTCCACAGAACATGCCAAATAAAGTTATCATAAACTGTGGGTAGGATTCCCAGATCTTGCTTCGATAGTGCAGGCCTAGCATGTGAAAAAAGACTTGATAATGCTAACACGCTATTCACTGACCACCTAAGTATGTCAGGGCTGCAGAAGAAATATTTTACTTTGGACAAAGGAGGTATATGGTATGTGATACATATGTAAATGAGCATTCCATAATAAAAAAAAAAGAAGCTGAGGTGCTCTCTGAAAGCATACACCATATTTGCCAGCTGAAAGTGCTTTACAACAAAATCAAGGAGATCTGTTGACCCCCACATAAACCACAATACAAGCAAACCATTACTGCTACAAATCCTTGTGTTGCAAAGGTTGCTGTACAGCAAGCACAGAATGAGCCTTCAATCCACAGTAGCTCACACTGTCACACTAATACACTTCTGGAAATATGCACATATGCATAAGTAGTAATAGATACACATACGCAGGGATACACAGAGTCCTAATGTAGTAATGTACAATATATACTTAAGCAGTCACTTTGACTTTTAATATGTAAAATGGAATCTTTCATCTCTGACTATGAAATGGTAACAAAAGAGCCTTGCTGCAAAGCAAAAATAGAGCTGATGGCAGCAAGTATGACAGCTGGACAGCACTTCACTTCAGTTCAAAATTAGCCTATCATACCTCTCTACTGAGACAGACACTGATGTATGAAAAGCCATCCCTCAAAAAGGTATGGGCCTTGATCAAAAAGACTTACTATCCGTGTAAGTGACCACTTGCACTGAGAGCAGGCTGACAGCAAATATTTTGGAATCTGGTCCTATAATAAGCCTGTTTATAGATAGGCCTTACAGCAAAATAAGTCACTTACACTGACAGCAGGTCTTTCAGAATCAGAGCAGACTTGCACTGAGAGCCTCCCCTTTGGAGTCTGGTCCGTGCAGATTGGATCTGTTCATGCAATACAAACAAGTCACACAACAGGTACAAGGCAATATTCAGTGATGATATGCAGGACTGTATAATTGGGAGCTGAGTTGAATGGCACAATTAGCTCATTCCCTCCAGTGGCGTGCTTTTGAGTTTGTACTTTAACTCCCAGTGGGTGTGGATTAAGCCTTTTTGAAAGATGAAGTTATTGCCTCACAGTTTAAACCAATGCTTGTATCTCTAGAACCGTAAGTGTTATTAGAAAACTGTAAATTGCAAACAATACAGCAAAAAGTAACCCTTACAATGGTTGCATTCAGTTATAGATCTCAAACTCTACTTTTTAAGTCACAATAGCCACAGTAAATTTGAATTACATAATGTTGTATGAATAGCTTGTGATATCTCACTAGCCATTCAAGCAACACAAATACTGCCAGCATTTTTTTTCATAGAGCTGCAAGCTTTCATATGAGACCATGTTATGTTCAATATATCTTTATCTGCACTAGACAGAGGTCAAATATCCAAAGGATTGTCTTTTTTACTGTATAAGCTTTAAGATACAATTTTATAATACCTTTGTATGTAACATGGTTTTGGAATTATTAGAGCAAATATGAATAGCAATATTTGAAGCTTAGAGGCGTCAGTTAGATGTAACTGCAGAAATGCCTGGAGATGTCACTATTCTGTAATAATTTAATTATAGAATAGTATCAGTACCACTATGTATCATGAGTGCATCATTACTAAAATCATATATGGATAATTCCCATACTGTCCACTTATTTAGCATCATCTGCTGTAATTTACAATATGGCATGATACCTAGCATTTGGAATGAGGGTCAACACAGAGCTCTACAGGCTGTGATAAATGTAGACAAAGTGTATTCCGGTGTGATAACAGTTGCAGCTAATAATGTTTGCTGCCACTACAGGAAAACAGTACCAACATGGACTCACCACCAACATCAGCAGTGCTATAATGAGATGGAAATTAAGGCTGATATACATGCATGGGTGTTGAAAAGCACACATCAATCAAATCCTGAGTACTACACCATACTGTAGTATTTACACAGTGTACTGCACATGCACGAGTCATTTGAAATAGTTGTGTAAAACTTACCATAATGGTAGATGTCCTAACGTATGGGATTTCCTGCCATGAAGCCTGATGCCCATCCAGTCTACCAAAGTCTACCATTGCTTTAAAGTCTGCTGAATGTCACCTACACACTCCTTGCATAGCATAGGGCATAAAGGTGACGTTCAGGTGTACCATCCTCAGAACTGTTTGCCCTGGTAGGAGCAGCAGTTCAAGGAATACCAAAGAGAACCTGCATATCCAGGAAGAAAAAAGACTAGGGGGATGGAGGGAGGGAGTGAATACTGCAGCGGTGGAGGCGAGAACATCTACCGTTATGGTAAGATTTTACACAACTGTACTATGTCCTTACATTCACCGCTGCAGTATTCATCACAAATGGGAGAGGCCAAAGCTCAAGAAGAAACTTGGGAGGAGGAAGCAGCAGTAGAGCCCTCTAAGAAGCCATGAAGAATGGCATCAGCAAACCATCCCTAACTCTGGAGGTACCATCCAACTGGCAACGTTTGGTAAAGGTATGCACAGACGTCCAGGTAGCAGCTTCAGGAACCGAATTAGTGTCTAAGCATTTGAAAAAAGCACCAGAAGAAGCCACAGCTCTAGTAGAACAAGCCTTTACAGAAAAAGGAAGGCTCTCACCATGAAAAGTGTAATAAAAGGAAATAGCCTTTGAAATCCAAGTGGAATTAGTTTGCTTGAAAACAGCCAAACATAAAGACCTAGCATGAAAGGAAACAAACAACTGGTCAGATATTCTGATAGCTTTAGTTTTATCCAAATAAACTCTGAGCTGTCTGTGCACATCTAAGTTATATAGCACCCTCTCACTGTCAGGTCGTGGAGGGGGGGGGGAGTAGGCAAATTAATTGACTGATTAAGTGACAACTCATTAACCACCTTGGGCATGAAAGAAGGATTAGTATGCAAGGAAACCCTGTCCTCATGAAATATCAAAAAAGGCAGACAATTCATAAAGGCTTGCAACTTAGACACCCTTCTGGTAGAAGTAAGAGCTAACAAAAGAACTGTCTTCCAAGAACAATGTTGCAAGGAAGCTGAAACAGCAGGCTCAAAAGGAGCCTGAGTCAATTTTTCCAGAACAAAGTTAAGATCCCAGGGAGGAGAAACAGGCTTCATGGGAGGTCTAATATTATGTACGCTTTTAAGAAATTGCTTATCCTCAAATCTAGAAGCTAACAGAGGAGTTAAAGGCAGACAAGCAGGAAGAGTTGATAAATGGGCCTTAATAGAAGAATAGACCAAACCAGCAATGTGCAACTCACACAAATAAGAGAGAAACAAAGGAACATCTACAGTAAGTGGGTCCAGGTCAGAAGAAAGACACCAAATAGAAAACCTCTTACATTTAGACAAGTAGGATTTCCTAGTAGTAGATTTCCTGGCCTCCTCAAAAAAAGGTGTCTATGAGGGATCAAAACCCTATCACTCAGAGTGTCATTTGAAGTGTGGACAGGTGGGGATGGATGAGAGACCCCTTTCTTGTGTGAGAAGATCCACCCTGTGAGGTAACTTTTGATGATTATCCTTGGCTAGATGCAGAAGCAGAGAGAACCAGTGCTGTCACAGCCAAAAGAAAGTCACCAACAAGATTTTGGGAGCACCCTGTTGAATTTTGAACAGGACTCTAGGAATGAGAGGAAGGGAAGGGAATGCATAAAGAAGCATCCCATTCCAAGAAAATGAGAGGGCATCCACCTTCCATACCAGAGGATCTGGGACTCTGGCACAAAACAAAGGAAGTTTTCTGTTCAGAGGGGAGACAAATAGATCTACTTGAGGAGTACCCTACCAGTGAACAATATCCAGAAACACATCCATGTGAAGCATCCATTTATGGGACTGAGTGTCTGCACAATGTTCTGATCTGAAGGAATATAAACTGCCTGAAGAGTCACTTGATATTTGACAGCCAGATCACATACTAGAAGTGCCAGCCAGCAAAGAAGGCAAGACCCTGTTCCCCCCTGTTTGTTGATATACCACATAACTGTGCTATTGTCTGTGAATACCCTAAGAGGTCCCAGAGAGAAAAGGGGATGTTGTTCTTCTTTCGGCTTTTTCTGGTTAGGGGTCGCCACAGTGGAACTCCGGTCCGCTAATGATTGGCAGTAGATTTTTTTATGGTGCCAAGGTGCCAGCTCGATGCCCAACCTTCAATGAAGGCATGCCCTATGCATGTCTTTTGAACACCACTCAATCGTGGGGAGGACATGCAGACTCCACACAGAAGGTGCTCCAGCCAAGAATCGAACGGGAGAACCTCTTGCTGTAAGGTGACAATGCTACCGCTGCACTACCGCGGAAAGGCCTAAAAAGCCAGCATAAGAGCACTTATCTCTTTGACGATGATGTGCTCCTTCTGCTGATAAAATGACCACACTCTCTGAAGCTTCAGGGAGCCAAACATTGCTTCCCATCCTACATCTGAAGCATCTGTGAACAGATCCTGAGATGGAAGAGGAGGATGAAAAGGGAGCCCTGGATTCAAAGAAAACTGCTGAATCCACCACAGAAGTTCCTTCTTGAGACAAGGGAAAACAGGAACTGTAAAGTCTAGAAGATGTGCATGTTGAAGCCACACTAACTTCAGAAACTACAGGAACTTCCTCATGTGGAGTTTGGCCAGAGGAATCATTGGAGTAGTGGAAGACATGAACCCCAGAGCTCTGAGAAACTCCCTGGCTGTAATGGAGGCCAGGGGAAGAAGAGTTTGAAAGTAAGAAATGAGAGGTAAGGCCTTTGTTGGAGGCAGGGATGCCAGTCTGAACCCTGCAACCCAGAAAGACATGACCCTGAGAAGGAGTCAGGGGAGACCTTTTTGTAGTTCATAATGAACCCCATGCTGTGAACATGAGAAATGGTAAAATGAAGATTTTGCAAAAGGACCTCTGGAGAGGATGTCCTGAATCAGCAGGTTGTCAAGGTAAAGAAATATTTGGATCCCTTGATGCCTGCAAAAAGCAATCACAGCAGAAAAGCATTTGGTGAACACCCTTGGGGCAGTAGAATGGCAAAAGGGCAAAGCACAGGACTGAAAATGCCAGGAAGCAACAGAGAAATGCAAAAAACTCATGAAAAGAGGATGGATCAGAATATGGAGATAAGCATCTCCTTGAGATCCAGAAACACCAGAAAGGCCTGAAGGAACAACAGAGGAAAAAGGGTCTGAAGGGACAACATCTGAAAGGAAGGCACCTTCAGAAAAGTGTATAGATGAGAGAGGTCTACAATCGGTTTCCAAGTACCTTCTTTTCTGGGCACTATAAACATTCTTGAATAAAACTATTTCCCCTTTGGGACACAGGCATCTCTTGAATAGTACCCTGAAATAAGAGATCTTAAAGAACCTCTGGGGAAAAAAGGAAGTTGTTTCCAAGGAGGCTGAAGAATGCCCACAAAAGGAGTATGGGAAACCCACACCATGATGTAACCCTGATGAATGATTGACAGAAGTCATGAATCCTGGGTGATTCGAAACCAAATAAGAAGAGAAAGAGAGATGTGGCTGGGAACAGCTGGATAGTCAGATAGCACCTAGTTTGTGTGGAAAGGAAGGCTTTAGAATCCCTGAAGTCTGAGTGGCCTTAACAGGAGGAGCCCGTTTACCAACCTTTTTATCTTTAGAAGGACGGCGAGATTGCCTATGAACAAAGGCTGGCTTAAAAGGGTTGTTTCTATGAAATTTAGGCACAGGAGAAACAAAGACATGTTTAAGATCCTGTAAGGCCTTTTTCTTGTCCTGAAGAGACTTAAACAAACCAGCAGGCACTTCCCCAAACAAAAGGTTAGAATCCATAGGAGCATCCATCAACTTAGCCTTAATATCATCAGGTAAAGGTTGAAGCCTAAGCCAAGAATGCCTCCTCAGTATTGCTCCAAAAGCACCAGCCCTAAAAGAGGTATCCACTGCATCATAAATACATTTGATAGAATTATGACCTACTTAAGAGGAAGTCCCTAGCAAGAAAAGAGCAGAAGATCTACTCTTAGAGTCTGGAAGGTCAGAAAAAAGCTGACAAGCATGAGAAAGTACAACCAACAAATACCTAGATATATGGGTCTGATAATTAATAGCCCTAAAAGCTAGGGTAGCAGAAGTATAAACCTTCTATCCAGCCTGTCTGTGGTTCTGCTGTCCTTGTCAGAAGGCAGTAACTTGGACAAAGGAAGCAATTTAGATGGCTTATCAGAGGCTACAGACACAACAGGGGTGTCAGCAGCAGGACATCTGAACAAAAAGGAACAATCCTCAGACAATCTATAAAACCTATCAGACTTCTTGGAAGCAGGGGGCAGAAAATCACATGCTTTAGAGGCATTGGAAAAAACATCTAGTAAAGTAGCCAAGATAGGAGGAATAGCCGCAGGTTTAGAAGATTCTATTTGAAGTTACTCATAGTATCTCTTACGGATATCAGAAACCTGGGCACAATCCCACTTAAAAACATTCCATCATCCTAGAGATTGCGTCCCCAAAGGAAATTTCCTCAGAAGGAGTATCTGGACTATTAGATTCCTCCTCCTCCTCAGACCCGTAGTCTAAAGGAGAAGGAATCTGTGTAGAATAAGTAAGGCATGCTTCATCAAAATCCACCTCTACCTCAGAAGAATTTAATTCCTTGGGCCTTTTAGGTGAAGAAGAGGACCAAGGAGAAGCAGAAACTGAAACCCCTTGAGGAGGCCGTAATGACAGTAAAGCATTAAATAACCCCTGATTAAAGGCCTGCCAGTCACTTTGTGGATCCCTAGGAGCAGAAGAAACATGTGTAGTTCTCTGTTTTTTTTAAGGGTACATCTGTCCTAGAAAACTGAGAGGACTTTGAATCAGGACGTCATTCCACAACCATAGTAGGAACTTCTTCCCAAAGAAGAAAATGCAGAACCCCCCCAGATCCCTTGAAAACAATCAACCATGTTTCCCCCTGAACACCTGAAATGGATGTCTGAAAAACCTCATCAGACGTGCTACCCCCAAAATCTTTGCTGGCCTCCAATCTGGACACAGCAGAGGAATCCAACAACACAACCAGGCAAGCCTCTGGGTTTGTAATAACCTCAGGAAAACTCCCAGGCAGAGGCTGGACAGTGGAAGATTCCAGTCTTACCTTTTTCACCTTCTTCTTCTTCACTGACGGCTGACCTTCAGGGCAGGAAGCTGCATCCATAGTATCTTTAGCAAGAAGCTTAAGTCGCTGGTTCTCAAGATGCAATGAAAGGGAAGAAAGCCGACTATGAAGGGTTTTTGAGACAAACGCCTGACAAATAGAACAAGGCTTATGGTCGTGAGAAGCTCCTAGGCAAAAAAGGCACATATTGTCGCAGTCTTTATAGGGAATCTTGTCTCTCACACTGGCATTTACCCTTCCTGGATGACATTAACCACCCAAACAGTGCAAAACAATCAAGAAAAGAACAAACCCCCAAACTGGGTACTTATTTGCAACAGTGAGGACATCAGCAAACAGGAGTAATCACCAGAATTCCAACAAACAGAAAAAAATGGCAAAAAATGGACAAAGGCAAACAAACCAACCAACAATTAAAAATAGTGTTCGGAATGGCGGCAAAGAAGTTCTGAGGATGGTACTCCTGAATGTCACCTTTATGCCCTACATACATGCAAGGACTGTGTAGGTGACTTTCAGCGTACCTTAAAGCAATGGTAGACTTTGGTAGACTGGCCAGAGGATGGGCTTCATGGCAGAGAATTCCATATGTTATGAATACTGAAGCAGTGAATGTAAAGACATGCATAGTGACAAGGTATGTATGTGGCCCAACTGAATGGTATAGTGGATGTGTCCTGGCTGTGCAGTATACTGCAAATCTCACTGTGCAGATTGGTCTGAACATCCAGCATTGGTGGACATGCATTGCATTCAGAACTGGTGCATTTTGTAGGACAGTGCAGTATCAAATGTTTATAGTTATGTGCAGAGTCTGTGGTTTTGTGGTGCCTGCCTGCCTTTCTATAGTTCCGGTCTGTTGATCCTTTTGCAAAGTGGCCGGTATGTCAATAACATGACAGCCACTCTGAGCCTGTGCTCACTGCTCTTTACATTTCTATAGCATTACACTGAACTTGTACCAAGAGCAATCCTGTACAATCTATGGACTGTGTGACTGTGGGTACTGCAGCCTAACATTCATTTGTACAGATGCCGATACACTCTGTATGGGACAGTCCATCAATCTGCACATTTGTGACCACAATATGTGATCCTAGGAGACTTTGTTAGAAGAAAGGTAACTTGAGCATTTTAAGTCATTATCAGGAAGCAGTTTACTAACTTTACTTGGTGGGTAGATGCTTCTTGCATCCCCATACTTAATTATTCTGATCAAAGCAACCACAATGAAAAATACTACAGTATAACAGGCATCACAATTTAGCCTGCCAGCATTGGCAAACTGTGCGTCTATGAACTTGGTTTTACTATATTACTACTTTGACAATATGGGTCCACTTTTAAATGCCAAAATCTCAACTTTTAAAAGAACGTACCCAAAACATCGAGATTTCGGAATCTCGACATCTAAAAGTGAAAAAAAAAATCAAAAATAAACTAAAACAAAGTATTTGCAGAGGGCAAGCCCCCCTGCACCCCCCATACACCCCCCTACTTAAATATATTAATTCTGAGATCACACCACAGTAAAGAGTACAGTAAGTGCAACAGGAGCATTATCGTTCTCTTTACTGTAGCAAAATCTCGGAGTTGGTATATTTAAGTAGGGGGATGTGGGGGTGCAGGGGGGCATGCCCCCTGCAAACACTTTCTTTTAAGTGTCTGTCTTTTTTTCCTCCCAGATTTAAATGTCGAGATTCCAAAATCTCGATGTTTTGGGTACATTCTTTTAAAAGTCGAGAATTCAGTATTTCGGCACTTAAAAGTGGACTCATATAAATATATATATATATATATATATATATATATATATATATATATATATATATAT
Organism: Protopterus annectens; assembly: GCF_019279795.1. NCBI lineage: Eukaryota > Metazoa > Chordata > Ceratodontiformes > Protopteridae > Protopterus > Protopterus annectens. The sequence goes on along the minus strand of NC_056735.1, from coordinate 279,571,416 downwards.
ATATATATATATATATATATATATAAAATATAGGCAACCAAAAGCATTCCACACTGCAAAATGTGTAGCTCTATTTGCTGCTAAAACAGCCATCTTCTGTCTTATTCAAATAATTCTATCCTTTTCTCCTTTTTAATGGCTTTATTTAATTATTTGCTACTGTCTCTTTAGAGTTTAGACTTAAAGTACAGTTGTATAAGTTAACATAGCATAACACTAGATATTCAAACAGATTACGGTTGCAGTAGCTTGTAGTTATACGCTACTTATCCAGCCACTCTACAAACGCTTCAAACAACATTGTCAAGTACCACACATCTGCCCAAATCATGCATGTGTGCTGGTGTGAGAGGAATGTACGATTGCACCAAAATTCAAAATGTTCTTGCTCTAAAGAGGGAGACTGAAGCCTATTGCTCTAGATAAATGCATTAAATACCAAAAAGTCATGTCAGAAGAAGAAACAGATGTGACAGGGACTCATCCTGCTTGGGGAAGACAGGAAACTAAAAGAAGGAAGAAGGGAGTGTATTAGTACTGCAATACTGTGAACATCTGTTATTATGATAAAGCTAACTTACAGTACTATACCATGTTCATCATTAGCTCACTGTTGCAGTAAATTTTAGCTATCTGGGGTGACTGACAAAGCTTAGGAAACAAGTAGGCAGGACCAGGATAGATTCTTGAATTCCCTGGAGAACAGATCTAGCAAACCTGTTGTGGATCTGGAATTTCAGTCAATTTTATAATGCTTAGTTAAAGTGTGACCTGATAACCCAATAACTTCTACTAGAATAGCTCTAGAGCCCACCACTTTCCAAAAAGTCTCCTTTGGTAGATTCACCTTTGGCATTCTGAGGGGGTGTTTTCCACAATGATAGTAGCAGAGCTAAACAGCCTGAGACAATCATCTGGAAATGGTTTGCTCAGAAACGGACTGGTCTTTTTTCTTGCCACTAAAGGAAATAAAAAAATTGATCAGACATTCTGAACTATTTAGCCATGTCCAGGTAATATCCAAGTTGCCTGTGGACATCTAAGGAAAGAAGAATTCTTTCTCTTCTCTTTTTGGGTTCCAGAAAGAACACTAGTTTCTAGATCGTCAAGTATGCAGAACCCCTTTCAAGAACTGTTTTTCTTGGAATAAAGATGAAAGGAGGAAATCCAGTGGGAGAGAAGCAGAAATAGCTGAAAGGTGGACATTGGTAGAAGTGTAAGAAAGGCTTGATGTGAGCAATTTACACAGTTAATGGAGAATCACTGGCATGCATGGGATGACCCATAGTCTCTACCATGGAATCAACTGGAAAATATCTTCCATTTGGATAAATATAATTTCCTAGTTGCATACTCTCCAATCTTCTTTAATACCTGTTGCACATCCTCTGAAAATAGATCCATAAATAAGATAAAAAATGTATCATCCATACAATCAGATAGAGGTTAAGAATGTTGGGGGGGGTGAGATATCCTTTGCCCTATGTGAGTAGGTCCCCTCTGTGAAATAGTTTTTGGTGAATACCGCTGGACAGGTGCAGAAGAAGGGAGAACCAATGTTGTCTGAGTAAAAGGTGATTACAAAAAGTATGTTTGGTGAGTCTTTCTTTATTTTTAGTAAGACTCTGGTTATCACAGGAAAAGGGGGGAAACACAAAAGAACATTCCTGTGCATGGAAAAGAAAAGGCATTTTTTTCCATGCTTTTTTGCAAGATGCCCTTGCAGAGAACTGTTGTAACTGTCTGTTATGATAGGAGGCAAAATGCTCTACTTGTGGAGTTTCCCAAAGATGGACAATCTCCTGGAAGACCTCTGGGTGTAACATCCACTAGTGAGGGTCTGATATGGATCTGTTCAGTGATGTTGCTACTATATTCTGCTCTGATGATCAGTGTTAGTTGTGGGTAGAAGTGACTGTCCTTAGCTACTAGCTCCCAGGATACCATGGCTAGTTTGCACAGGGGGTAGGAGTTTGTTCCTCCTTGTTTGTGTATGTATCACATAACTGTTGTATTGTCAGTTATGCTTACATTGTATCCATGCTGAGTCAGGACTTTGATCAGGACCATCATTTCCTTGAAGTTTATGTTTGTGCTTGAAATGAGGCTCTCAATATGTTTCCCGATGGAAATTCTGAGATGTCTGAGATGTTCTGTTGTGACTGATTGAAAAGGAATGGGGGAGAAAGGGGAGAGACCTGGATTCTGTAGACTTGATAAGCACACCAAAATAGTTCCTTTTTGATGAATTCTAGGACCAAAATTGGAAAGGAAAGAGGATGCTAATCCTGGATCCAGATGAATTTGAAAAAACACTACATTTTTTTTCACATGGATTCTGGTCATTGGAATCATGAGGATGGATGAAGGATGGATGAAGCCATGTAAATAAGAATTCTGAGGAATTTAATTTTCTTGCTGTGGAGCTGTTCCCATGAGCCACATTAAAGAACAGTTGACATCAGAAGGAGGCTTTCTCTAGAGGAAGGAAAGCTACCTTCAAGGTGATATTTAGAAGGCATCCTAGAAAGACTGATCTGTGAGAAAGGACCAGGGAAGATATTTCTAGATTCATCCTAAAACCTAGACTGTGGAATGGATTCATGGTGAGGTGGATGGATTCTAGATTGTCTTGGGCAGTGGGAACCATAATGAGGAAGCCATCAATGTAGAGATAGATATGAATATCCAGGAGTCTACAACAAGAGATGACTGCAGCCAAACATTTTATGAATACTCTAGTAGAGAGATCAAAGGGTAAAAATCTTAATTGAAAGTGCAACCCCAGAGCAAAAGGTATTTGATAACAACTGTGGTGTTTATGAACAGGATCATGAAGACAGCATCTGTGAGGTCTTGAGTAGCTAAGAAAACTTTGAAAGGAAGAAGAGGAAAAAAAGAGTCTGCAAGGTCAGCAGTTTGAACTTTGGAACTAGAAAGGTATTTAGAACTGATACTGGAGTCAACAAGGAATGTAATTGGAAGTATGTGATTTAAATGGTATGTTTAATTGATTAATTGCTTTATGATGTATGGTGCATTTAAGTAAACTGTGTTTTGTAGTGTTTTTACTCTGAAGGCTGTGTAAGTCGAGGCGCTAAGTGTTTATAAATCTGTTTTTGCTTGTATCAGTGGTCTTGGTGGTATTTTTTTTTTATTTTATTTATTTTGTTTTGCTTTGGTTGCATTATTTAGAACTTATATGTCTGAGATTGGTCTCCAGGTGATTTTCTTTTTGGGTACTTTAAAAAAAATTTGAACAGAAACCTTTGCCCTGATGGGAGGGAGGAATAGGGGGAACATGTCTGATAGCATATGGTTCTTTGTGGCAGAATTCTGAAATGAGGAGGGAGAGATACTCATCGAAGTGTGCAGCTGTGTTGAATTATTTTCAGTACCCAATCATCTCATGTTATCTCTTTACATAGATATAAAGAGGGTGAAGGATTACCTGAAAGTCTTGGAGGATGGCTTGGGGGGAATGAGGGTGGAGAAGGAGAAGATAAGTTCAAAAGATGTTAATGCATTTTTCAAATGAAAAGATGATCTTTGGCATGCATTCTCTTTCCTTTTTCTTGAGTTGCTGTTTAAAGGACTTCTGCTGAGAAGGTTTGAAGGGTTTATGAAAGAAAGGCCCAGGCCTAGTAGGATAATTCCTTTGTTAGGAACAGGGGATAAAAAGAGTTGTCTGACCTCCAACCCCATGTTTCTATTTTCCAGTATCCTCAAACTTTTTAAGTAATTCATCTGAGGAATTTCTAAACCATAAGTCTTTCTTGAGAGGAGTTTTTAAAATCTAGGCCTTAACATCTTCAGTATGATTCTGTAATCGGACCCTGGCATTCCTGCACATCACTGTACCTGTAGCATGGGCTCTGGATACAGCATCCACTGCGTCACGTGCACACTTGATTGAGTACCTGGTAACCTGGGAGGTAGAACTGATCTTATTTAATAAACTACATTTAGTGACTGAGTCAAGTAGGCTAGAAATATATTAGTGCATGTCAGTAAAGATGGAAAGTACGGTGGCAGGGCTAGCCACCTGGTGGCGTAAAACTTGGCTCGAGATGATTGTCACTGCGGAGGTGACACCCTGACCCCATGTACAAAATGGGAAAAGGGGTTGAGGATGGATGGAATAAAGATGGAAAGCATATCTGGATATTAGTTGCTCTAAACGCTAATGTGGAAGAGGCATAAACCTTCTATTCAAACCTAGCAAAGGCCAAACTGTCTTTTTTGTTAGGGGCAAAGTTAGATGAGAAAAAAGACTTTGAACTCCTGTCTCTATCCAAAGAAATAACATCAAGGTCAGAAATGGGGTTTCTGTAAAGAAACTTAGGAGAATCTAGAAACTTGTAGTCTGAGTGGCTTCTTTGGAGCAGGAGGTTGTGAATCAGGAGAAGAAAAATCAGTATTAAAAGCATCCTCCAAACCCCAGAACTGGAAAGATAGCTAAAAGCTTTGGGGAATCCACACAGAGTAACCCATAATATCTTTTTTGAGACTCAGAAACTTCTCTCCCTCCCACTTAGAACTGTTTCACCTTAGAAATGGTATCAGAGAAGGAAATATCTTCATTAGAGGAATCTGAGATCAAAGTGTCCCCAGATTTGGACTTAGAGAATAGGGTAAGACTGCTGTGAAGCATAATTAAGCTCATCTTCATCTGATTCAGAGAGGACGTCCTCTTCAGAGGAAGAAGGAGATCTCTTCCTTTTAGCCTGGGCAGACACTAGGGTAGAGGATTGTAAAGACAGTATTGCCTTAAAGAACTCTTGGGCAAAGATGTACCAGTCTCTATGAGAGCCCTTCTGAATGGACAGTGCAGATGCTGGGGGTGATGTTAATTTTTTGGAGATTTTTTTCTCAGGGATTTCTAGTTTGATAGTTTTTGGGGAAGAATCAGATGTCTGGACCTCCATCAATGACCCAGCGACTTCCTCCCCTCCAAGACCGTGTGTATCCCTCTATCACCCTCAGTAAAAATAAAGCAAGGTTCTCCCTTGTTAGCTAAAGCTGCCCAATGCCAGTCTGACTGGATGTGTGCTGTTCCTGGACCTTAGCAGCTTCCTGTGAAGACTCACCAGAGGGACCAGTTAGAACAGAATGATGGTCCAAATTCTGCAAAACTACCTCAGTAGGGCCATCTATCATAGACTGCAGAAAAAGGTGGATGGCCGAGTCTATTTATGTACATTTTGTTTTATTTTTGTTTACATTTTGGTTACTGGGATAGAGCACTGATCACAGCATGGCCAATTGCAAGCAGCCTGGATTACATTAAAAATAGTAGCAACAAAAATGTCACAAATATAACAAACAGCACAATATAGAGGTAATACAAACTGGTCATATGAAAAAAACAGAGAGATAAGAGTACTATGTACAAATTTTACTTTATACTGAGGTGTGCATTTCACAAGCCAAAAGTGGAATTAGAAGAGTAACAAGAAAAGAGTGAAAAGCAGGATTAGCCTTGGGAAATTATAAGGTATCACAGGTATTTAGAGGACAAACAAGTGATAAGTAATGGTAAAGACACATGGTTCAAGGAGAGAGAGGGAGTGAGAAAGGCAAATGTAAGATGACAGTGGGCAAGGAGAAAAAGTTAACTCCATATTTATAGGAAAGAGACACATAGTGGCAACCAACAGTGTAGTGGCATGGCTGATGTGCAAGGAAATTGACTTAATGAAGAGTAGTGTTTGTTAAACGATATGTGCTGCATTCTGACATTTGCATTTGTATTGCTCAAATAGATACTGTTTGAGTTGGGGCCTGAACTTAGTGTAGTTTATGCTCAGTGAGATAGTGATGAACGGATTGTCATAGTTTTGGAGCAAGTACAAAGAAACTCGAGCCAGAGCTATGGATTTTATTCAGTGTGTTTTGGAGAGTAGGGCCTACTGTACCCTGACTTCTGAGGATGTATGTTAGGATGCTAGTGACAGGTTTCACTGCAAGAGGAGAAGGGGCATATTGGTGGAGTAAGCTGAAGAGATGGGAGGCAAAAGTAGGTTTGATCTGTCTTGAATTTGGAGACAGTTGCCTTGGATAAAGTAAGACAACAGTGTTCAAGGCAAGAGGAATTGTTGATACAGAGACATATTTTATTGAAATGGATCTCCTCACTGGTAATGAAATGACCTGAGACATTTTCTGAGTTCAGAAAAGGAGGTAATTGATTTTAGATGTAAGTTTTTGAATAAGCCCCTGAAAGTTAAGAGACTGTTCAAGCCAGATGCCTAGGTACCCGAATGAGGTTGTGGTGTCAATAATATATCTCTTCAGAAACTTCTTTGGATAAATTTGTCTTTTTCATTAGTTGAGTGGGGAGTATATTAAGGGAGAATCAGAAGCCACGGTCATGGATGCAGATCTTATAGTCATGGATGCAAATCTGTGAAGTATCTATTGTCATGAAAGAGTGTCAGAGATTTCACCTTACTTCTAACCATTTTAGGAATAAACTATAAGGAAATTTCACAAGCCCTAATGTTGTGGTGTTCACTAAATAGAAAACACAGGCTGTACAGGCATCCTTCTAAGGCATTTGTCTACCACAAGCAGATTTGTCTTTCCTGACAGACACATGCAAAAATTAAAATAAGGTTTCAATAGAAAAAGGAATGGCTGAGATGCATGTTTTCCAGTGACTTCAATCAGCAGAGATGGAAATGGAAGTATAGGTTGTAGCTAGGAGAAGTCATTTGTGTGGTTCCTGAAGACTACTTACAGATATCCCTGCAATGGTAGCATCAATGTATGTCATCTTAGCTTGTTTGGTATCAATACACTATACAGTTTCTAGGAAGGGCTGCTTTACATTACACATATAATGACTGGGATGAAAAAGGAGATAAAAAAAATCTATAGTTTGCTGAAAGCTATGCATTACCTAACTTATGGGATATGTAAGAAGACCTGGTTTATACTAATGTTTTCCATGCTATCTGTGGATGGGAAGATATTGACTGTACCCAGTGCCAGCACTGAAAGCAGCTTTCATATCGGGACCCATTGCTTTATATGAGTTTAATGTTCTTAACATTTTGTTTTCTTTTGTGGTTGCTATTTTTACACTAGGTTCCAGACATGTGAATCAGGTAGGTTTATTTTCTGTTTTATAGTGAATGCTGCTTATATTTTACTAGTTTACTTTGTGTTCCTGTAACCAGACTTATTTGTTTAAGTAAAGCCTCATTAACAATAGGCATGCTATTTGTTACCAAGATCCAGCATCCACATCTCTGAATGACAATTAGGTTTTCTTTTATAATTTGTATTTATTTTGCTGAAGTTTTCCCATTTTCTATCTTCCAGCAAAGAAGATAATACTTTTTTAAAAAATATTCAATCCAGGCAGAGCCAAAGAGAGGTACATAGTTTTCCTCCTGCTCTCTTTTGCTGCACACATTTTCTAAGTTTTCGTATCTGCTTTTGTCCAAGAGAAATCTGTAACAAAACAGAAAAAAACAGTATCTATGCTTTCTATTTTTTTCGTTTTTTTTCACAAATCCAATCTCCCAGGATCTTCTGTATGTCTTTCCCAAAGAATGCGTGTCTATGCCTGTACAACTACTTGCTCTAGCTGCTCAAAAGACATATCTCGACCTTCCTCTTTTCTCATCTGCTTACATTTTCTATTTTTCCTGTTTTTTCTTTATCTTCAACAAGCTTATTCAGTACTTTTCTCTTTCCTCCTCTCTCTGTGTGACTCACACAAACATCCACAGACAATGCAGCCATTACAAACACATCTAAACACATGATCACTCACTAACAGTTTCTACCATTACTTGTTTCACCCTGTTTTCTACCCATCATAAGACTTAGCTGCAGACATTGCCTGTGCCCCTCCATTTTGACTGTGTCTTTCACTTACAGCTGGCTATCAAACCAGGATTCCATACAAGCCTGCAGTAAAATGTCAAAGGCACATGCTATAAAGGGTTGTTTCATGCTGAAGTTTGTTATTTTTTCAGTACAAACCAGTGACTGTTTTACTCTGTTAGTGAACAGACAATGCTGGGGGTGGCAGAGATAGCTGTGGACAGAAAAGTAGCAAATTTTTAGGCCTCCTGTATCAGTGTGCTAATATCAAGTTTAATTTTTTTCACTTGTGGACTGTTCTTGATAACTTTTTAAGTAGATTTGTATATTTTAATATAGTCTGATTGGCTAGGATGGCTGATATCTATCAAACCAGATCAGTAGTTCTCATGACTGAACCAAATATAGGAGCCAAGTTAGATAAATTAATTATGCTTGAGGTTCAGATTCTGGAGGATACAACACTAATCAAGACAGGAAATCAAGAGCTGAAGCTCATTTTGGACATTTACACTGCAAAATCCACATTTCTTGAATTAGTGCTGAATATGAAGTCTACTAGGCTGCAGAAGTGCATTACCGTATGTGGATCACATGATCTGAAGATGCAGAAGTTTCATCATAAGATGGTGGATCTGGAGGACCACAGTTGTAATAACCTATGCCTGGTAGGACTCAGTGAAAATATTGAAAAGGGGAACTTTAGAGATTTTCTGACAAATGGGTAAGCAGTTGCATTGGACTTAAGCCCAACATATCCCTTGGAAATTCAGAAGGCTTGTCATGCCTTAAAGCTGCCAAGAAGGAAGGACAAGTCCCCATAACATAGCATCTCCAATTGTTGAGCAAGGGTGATATGTATAGATTTTGCACAAAAAAGGGAACCCCTTTATGATGTGTGGGTGCAATGTGTGATTGTTTCAGGACTACTCTAAGGAAACTTCCATGGCCAGGCATACCAAATAAGCATGAATGCTGTGCTGGTAGCAGAGAATATGCACTCTTTGCTACCAAAACAGCATTCATGCTTATTTGGCATATCCTGCTACACTTCATATTCACCATGATAACCTCCATAAAACGTTTAAGGAGGTCAGGGAAGGACTGACCTTCTTGCAAAAAATATTGCTGCAAAAAAAGTTTACTAATGAGTCTGCCACCACATCTAAGTGATGAGAGTTATGCAACCTGAATTTGGGACCAGTAAATGAGCTCTGTAAGAAAATAACAGGGCCACATAAGTTTGCCACCATACCAACAACCTTGGAGATTGTGCATGTCAATAGCCCCACTGCAGCTGACACATGCATAACAGGAACAACAGCCCAGCGTACAGGCAAAGGACATCTACAGCCAAGCAAGTGCTTCCAGACATTCTGCTGGACTGCTGAGACAACATTAGAAGTGGTAGAAATGGACAAATCTTTGGGAATTTTTGAAAAGGAGAGTGCACCTCCAAAAAAGGAATAGATACATTAAGGTATAAGACTGACTTCACTTCCCTGGTATTTATGAAAAATTAAAAATAAAAATACTTAAATGTTAAAATTAAATAACAGTGATAAACAATCCAAAACTTCAGATGTTAATTCCTGTTCTGAGAAGGTACTAAAGAAACAAACTCAAACAGGCTTAGTCATAGGAATAACTTGGCTTTAACTGATGATTCAGTTTTGGTGACTATTGATGAAGAGGCACTCTAAACCATGCTGCCCTATGTGTACTGCACAATGGCTGTGAGAGATTCTATGATGAAGAAAACCTTAGCCCTCCCAGATGAGGTTACCTTAATTTATAACTTACTGCATTTGGTACTGAGCAGCAACATTTTTGGATTTAATGGCAGTATTTACAAACAGAAATTTGGAACTGCAGTGGGATCAGCTCTGGCCCCTAGTCTAGCTAATATTATGTTAGATAAGTGGAAGAGTAAAACAGTCTATAACTCTGAGCTCTAGTGCTTCATCATACGTTACCTGAGATTTGTTGACAATATTGCTATTGTATTGGAAGGGTCAGTGGAAGCTCTTAAGAATTTCTTTATACACATTGCGCAATCGACTAACTTTTTGAAATTTACTACGCATCACAATTACCATAAGGTTAGTTTTCTGGATCTCATTGTTTATAAGAAACGCAGTCACACAAACTTTACAATGATTTATTGTGCAAACTCATCCAAATAAGCTTACTCCTTCATGCCAGAAGCATCCACTCAAAAGTGACTAAACATAATGTATTATAGTCAAAGGGTATGCGGATTGCTCGTGTGTCCACAGAAAATGCTAACTTTCTAAAGAACCTGCAGGACCTGTACAGAGATTTTCTTGAGAGGGGGTATGATAATGTGAGGTAGTGCCATCATAGCTAGCTGGAGTTTTGTAAAGAATTACATGTCATTTGTATATCAAACTGATTTGTACAGATACTTTTGTTGAAAAATCTATTTGTAAAACTGTTAAAAAATGTACCAGCAGTGGGTCCTGCTGGACAGAACAGAACATAATACACCTGTATGTCAAACTGTATTGTAACTGTTGAAATGAATATACAGAGGATATTGGAAGAGACGAGGTTAATCTCAGTCCAGCTAACTTTGAAAAATAGTCTGAAATTAAACTACCTGGTTTAGGCCATAAGGATTGTATCTCACAGGTCTGATTGCAACCAGAGACAAAATGTCTGTGAAAACCAGGACTAGGAATCTTTAGGGGTAAACTAACTGCTACCCTGGAAGAGTGGAAGTTTTTGAATTTGTTTAATAGCTTCCAGATGCTATAACACATCTTAGCAAAGCTCTATGTGTGTGTATGGTGACACATATTTGCAAGATTCTGGCTCAGCTTCTAGTAAAGGGGTAGTGTGGGAACCAGATGTCAGGTGACTATATATATGCGTTGTCATTCTGTAATCCAGCACTGAAATTACATTTTAATACTAAATGAGACAGAAGTCTCAGGGCAGTCTGTTTTTGAAACCTGACAAGAGGGACTACTCACCTACATCATCTTGCATTTTTCTAGTAAGTAAAATAGGGAGCAGTAATTCTTTAATCACTCAGAAAAATATAGTGAGATTAGTTAAGTATTGTTTTTCTGTATCTGTGTGAACTTTTCCATCTGTGTTATTTTTAATATTTCCAGTGATGAAACTCTGGTGTTTATTGTAAATAGATATTCAGTCTTTTCATGTTATTTTATTATTTATTATTAACCCTATTTAAACCTTTAATTGTTCTGGTCCTTTTAGAGAATATTTTAACCTTTGAGAGTACTTATATTTATTTGGTGACACTGGCTGCTCCTGAAAGTCTTGCTTTTTGGTCAACATTACCATGGGTATTAGTATTAATTTCACTCAGTATAACTGGGTACCCTGGTAGAGTCTTACAGTAGCTGACTGGTGGCAGTGAAACTACCTTATAGTCTGGGTGAAGGTGGCACAGCAGGTGAATCTGTGCCAGCCTTTCCCAGGTGTGTGTGCGTGTGTGTGTGTGTGTGTGTGTGTGTGTGTGTGTGTGTGTGTGTGTGTGTGTGTGTGTGTGTGTGTGTGTGTGTGTGTGAAAATCAACTCACAAAGTGTGTGTGTTAGCTACTTGGAACAGGGACACTGACAGCACATATTTCAAAGAGAGGGTGGTGGAGGACTTGGCTTGGAACACCCGGCTAAGGACTTAACTATATAGCTGTGTCACTGGGGAGTCTTATTTGAGGCCTGGAAAGAAAGAGGGAAACCCAGCCCCAGGACTGAATGTGCTCCCTGTGTGCTCTTAAGGGAAATTATGCTTGGTGCAGAGGGATGCATTTGAAAATACTGTCTATATCTATTTTTGTTCCAAGTGAACATCCCTCACCAGTGTCAGTGGTGAGGATTGAGGCTCCTTGATTACTGGCCCAGAGGAGGGACATCATGGGGCTATGAAAGTGGAACTATCAGATGCATTTTTGGTCCTATTAAGGACCTGTGAGAAAGGGAGGCCACTTCCTTATATGAACCATGAGGAAGTTTTTTACATAATTTCAGTAGTCCCTACACTTACCAAAGGAAAGAGAAACTAAAAAGAAGTATGACCTTAACTTACAGTAAAGATGGCCAGGAGAGTAAAAGGATAATTTGTGACAACTGGTCCATTTTGTCTAGTAATAGACTGGAGAGCAAGATTCTAGATCCTGACCCTTCTTTCACTTTCAAAAAAGGTAGTAACATTAGGTCTTATTTAGAAGGGGGCATTTAACAAGGACATTATGGAGAGGTGTGATACCATTAAATTTGGGCCCCCTTTCTGTACCTTTTGTGAGTTCGTGAACTGTAGAGATTTTTTTCATTTGCCCCATTACAGGTAAGGAATACAACAATAAGGTAGCAGGGAACTGTAACAGTGAAAAGATTGCTTACAGAGGCCTGTGCTCAGTGTCACTTTTTATGTAAGGAAGACTATTTCTAAATTTAAAAGGTGGATAGCCCAACACACATCTGAAATTAGAAAAAGACTGAGCAAAAATCTTCTTGCAAAGCAAAGCATTGAATCACCAGATTGTTCTTTTTCACTTTTCACATTTTAGACATGATCAGGATGGGTCCACTCAAGGGAAACTGTAATGCCATTCTTGAAAAGAAGGAACTTGAATGGCAAATTAGCCTTAACGTCTACACCCTTCCTGAACTTAGTTCTGCTTGTGCTATTAAATGCATTCTTTAGCTTAGGAAACTGAACCAAAATTATTTTAGTAATGGTTTTGACATGACATATTTGTTCCTTTCTTCACTTTTCTTGGAAATATTTCTGCCTGAATTGTTGATGGTTTCTGCTTGTTTTCTCTTCTGCTACAGCGTATACATATGCATAGTCATTCGCACTTTTTCCACACATTTTATTGATTTTCCCCTTTTTTAGGGTATAATTGATTTTATGAATGCTCAGTTTTAACAGTGATCTGATGAAGCCATATTGGTGGAAGCGCTTTTCTTTTTTCTTAGTTTTTAATACACTTATGATTACAGTTTTTATTTTGATTTCCTTTTTTATCTGTGATGTTTCTTTATTTTGCATCTTTTCCAAGGTTACTATAGTGGGTGCTGTTTTCTTGATTGGCATGCCTGTTGTTACACATGCATGGACACACACACACACACACACACACACACACACAAACTTCTTCACTTCATCTCTTTGATTTTTTTTTGTTTCTTTTTAGTTTTTTAGTTTATCAATCCTTTTGGAAGGATCTTGCTATCACCTTGGTGCTAAATGGCCTTTAGTGAAGGGAGCTGTATGACACCTAGTTATTGTCTGGACACAGACTAGGAGTTAATTACTAGTTCTGCATTTCAATTTATTTGGACTTTGCTTTATTAGTACTCTTTCTGTTTTTTATTTTAGTTAGCATTGTAAAAAGTGACTTGTGTTACATCAGGATAGCTTTTAGTCTTAGGCTATGCTCATTGCTATGTATGAGGTTGTCAGTCATGCTTCTTGATGCGTTGTGCTTTTTCTGTATGTATTAAGTTTTCTATGGGTTAAGGTTGTTATTGAGAAGTTGATCTGATGAAGTCCAGTTGGTGGATGAAAGTGCTTATCATGAAGTAAAGCTGACTTATTCCAGTGAATAAGCTTGTTTGAGTTTGTTTCTTCAGTGCATTCATAGAAATTAGCATCTGAAGTTTTGGACTGTTTATTACTGTTGCTTAATACTGTCACATTAAAGTGTTCTTATTTTTCATTTTTCACAAATTACCAGGAAATGAAGTCAGTCCTCTACCTTAATGCTGGGGACAGCTATCTCCTCACACTTCTGTTATGATTTTTGTATTTGTTCGTCCTATGACACATTTTGTGAAACACAGGTTTCCTGGCTGTGAGGTGGATTTACTAAAGATATTGGATCTTTGCCATTTGATCTAAAAAGGAATGGAAAGATTTATGCAGAAGCCGTTGAAAGCAAAGAACTGGAAAGAAAACAAACTGAATAAAGGTGACATTTTGTAGTTTTTAGCAGCTGGACAGAAGCATCTGGTTTGGGTCCCTTGTAATACAGAAGATTTACAACTTATTACTACTTTTGTATCAATAGCTGCGCATGTTATTGATGCAGGATTGCACAATAGGTACATAGACTGTATTATCAGTTGGTCTTATTATTGGCTTCCTTGATGTTAGCCTGAGCTACCATAAGTGGTGCACAGCCTCAGGATTGTGATTTACTGTTGGTTAGGTGTAGGTGGAGCATGACTCTGTAGTTTAGCTGATCTTGTTTTCTTTTTTGTCCTACTATGTTAGTTTTAAGTGCTGTTTGTAACCATAGTTTTAAGTGCTGTTTGTAACCAAGTATTAAGTGATAGTAAATTATCAAGCAACCATGCTCACAATTACCAGAATCAATGTTAGAGATCTGAATTCACCATGGAAAAGGCAGATGTTAAAGAGATGGATTAAACAAAACAATATTGATATAATTTGGTATCAAGAAAGCAAACTCACAAAGAAAGATGTTCGGCTGCTGCAAACAATCTGGCAAGAGGTAGTTATCATTAGTTTCAACCCCAACTCCAAAACTGGGATGCTTACAGGGATTAAATCTACTCTGCATTGGATTTACTTTTACTCAGAAATATTCAGAATAGAGAAGAGAGATGGATTTTGGGAAGATTTGACTCAGCTGAGGGACCAGTGGTAGTTGGAACAGGTTACAGACCCGATCATGACTAAGCTATGCTCTTTGCTAATGCATTAGTATCATTAGACGATTTGGTCAATACAGGTGATAAAGTAATCTTAGAGGGGGATTTCAGTGTAGTGACGGACTCTGGGTCTGATCCAATCCCAAGGTGGATGCAGTATTAAGGCACAATTTGTTCTAAAAGAAGCCCTTCCTCCAGTGGGTCATCACTGAGTAGGACACATTATATTCTTTCATCATCTTCTACAAAAAGCCCTTTGCTCGGATCTATATCCACAAAGACCCGGCTACAGATCATGAAGCAATTTTATCCCAGCTGGCATTTTCTGATAATCCTAAGATACAGACACCATGGAGAATGGATCCCCTAATACTTAAAGATAATGAAACTTTAAACTTAATACAAAGGCAATGGCCACTTATATGACCAAGAAGCCCTACAATGACTTGCCCATAAGTATATGGGTGGAATCTTTCAAGATTAAATTAACAGCAGTATCTAGCTGGCTAAAAGCTTTTATTATGAGAAAGTTAGATGTCAGAATCCAGGAAATAGAGAAAGAAACTCAACAGGCATATGAGCCATCAGAGAGCCTACCTATCCACCTCATGGGATGGCATTTTCTTAATTTAATGTTACAAGCCTTGCATAAACTCTACAAAGTAATTCCATAGAAGAAGGTGTGGAAAGCTTGTCTGCCATTATGGGGGCCCCATGCATGAAAATAGATGGTAGGCCAACTCAGGATCCAAAATGGTAAACAGAATGTACAAACTGAATCTCTGATCTCACAATTACTTTACAGGAGCAGCAATGCCTGGACAGCTTTAATGGTTTAAACAAATGATGGAACCTGCAAAACATCTCACACTGGAAATATCAAAGACTTAGGTAGGTATATGATTAGTAGATACTCATTTGCTGAATGTGTGTCACTACCCCATTTTCCTCTCCTTGAGTTTTTAAGGTCTTTGTTTGGGGCATCTCCTGCTATAAAATGTTTGAGTGCTTCAAGCATTTATTTAGCCTTAATTTCTAGTAACCAACAAGAAACTAAAAATACGGTTAATGAATGGCTCCAATAAATTAATACTCTCATCGATGGTAACTACACCAATGATGCTTTCTGGAGGAATTTAAGATAGTAAAAAAGCATACCATATGTTCTAATCTAGCCTGTTATGGTTGTCAGCTTACATTTGGCAGAGAACTTAAATGCTATTCCATCACAGGACTCACATATAAACTCACACTTAACACCTCTTGCACAACCATGGGTAATTTAGAGCTTGCTAACTGACTTAGCATGTCTTTGGGATCTGAGAAGAAACTGGAGCACCTCACAAATCTTACATGGACACAATAAGGACAGGGGGATTCCACAAAGACAGCACCCCGACTGAGAACCAAACTGGAGAACTATGCACCATGAAGCAGCATTGCCCACAGCTGTAACATTGCATCACCTTTGTTTGTATTATGATGTCACTTAATGAAACTCGGAACTTCATAAGTAATTTTTTTTTCACAATGTCATTCCCAGCAGCTATATTTCCAAGATGAAATAATACATGACAGTCATTATAACTATGTCTTAAAATCTTTTATATAAATGGTCTTGCAGATTATTGAATAACTGGAAGATTTAAATGTAATGTTTATAGAAAATCAATATAAGATATAAGATCTGGTTCAAAGAAACTGAACACTCACCATCTGTGGGTACAAAGCTTGAAATTGCTACTGCCTTTTCCAGGCAAAATGTTCAGCTTTACTAATTGCAAAACACAGCAGCTCAGCTGCTATCTGGTACGTCTTATGGCTAATTTGATTTTATCTTATCTCAGTCTTTATTTTATAATATACCTGCAGGTGATTGATTACACAATGCATATTTCCTTTCCTGAGTGAGAATGAATAGGAGGGAAATTCCTAACAGATGTCTAAGAAACACCATAAAATAAAAAAATATTAATCCTATAATAGTTAAGACAGGTATGTGCATGTGTATAAATATATACATGGATATGTTTAAAATGCTGATTTAAACTTGTATGTAATATATATATATATATATATATATATATATATATATATATATAAAATGTAATATATATATATATATATATATATATATATATATATAAAATGTAATATTATATATATAATGTAATATATATATAAAACATTTAATATATATATATATATATATATATATATATATATATATATTTAAAATGTTGAATGTAATATATACATATATATAAGTGTGTGTGTAGAGAGAGAGGGATACAAGTAAGCTGTAACATTGTGCTAGTACTGAATTTAGTGTGACCCCTTGATAAATCACCTGTGCAAGTGATTTGAACTGGCATGCCAGCACTTGGTTTGAGTACTTCAAACAGTTAAGAAGAAGCTCATGAATTCAAGCATACAGAACTATGGAAAAAAGCCCAAACAGTCCAGGTCTGAATACATTTTTAGAGCTAAGGTTAGTAATATTAATCTGCTATGTTTTGTTATGAAAATTCTTAAACTTTTAAAAAAAGATTTAGAAGTGGTCACTGCATCACTGGTTTCATATGTATGTATGAAAGAAGCAATTAAACTCTTTTTGTACCTGAAAACACTCAGCCTTTCTACAACCCTGCTCACTTTTACCAGTGCTGGCCTTCATGCTCTTTATTTAGTCATATTTCTAATTTATTTTAATATCAAATCTAAAATAAAGCAAAAAGGCATGACAGAGTATTACTAGTTCTCCTCATTTAGGTGGAAAATCAAGACATATACTAAAGTGCCCATCACCTCAGAAGGGGTTTTATCCTACCACAAAGAATCCAGTGGATTGTTTTATTACTATGATTATGAAACTGGTGCTCTTTAATGAAATATACCTGTTTTTGAAAGATATACACTTCATCTTTGCATTCATGCTGTTTGCAGTTTAATTGGAATCTACCTTTAGCTAGCTAGAGTGATGTATTGTTTCATCTAATCTCATAAGAATGGTTAAAACACTAATAGCAATTTGGAAACTACGCTGCAAAACAAGCAACATGTAGTGGGTACCCATGGCTCCACTTGCAAAATGTCTGTCTTAGAATATTTCAGTTAACTCCATTATACTCCTATGACATGTCCAGATGCTTGCCTTGGTGTAACATCCCTTGGTGTAATGTCCCTTTGGTGTAACATCCCTTGGTGTAATGTCCCTTTGGTGTAACATCCCTTGGTGTAACATCCCTTGGTGTAATGTCCCTTTGGTGTAACATCCCTTGGTGTAACATCCCTTGGTGTAATGTCCCTTTGGTGTAACATCCCTTGGTGTAATGTCTCTTTGGTGTAACATCCCTTGGTGTAACACCCCTTGGTGTAATGTCCCTTTGGTGTAACATCCCTTGGTGTAACATCCCTTGGTGTAATGTTCCTTTGATGTAACATCCCTTGGTGTAATATCCCTTGGTGTAATGTCCCTTTTGTGTAACATCCCTTGGTGTAATGTTCCTTTGATGTAACATCCCTTGGAGTGACATCCCTTGGTGTAATATCTCTTTAGTGTAACATCCCTTGGAGTGACATCCCTTGGTGTAATATCCCTTTGGTGCAATGTCCTTTTCTTGATTAAAAATGCTTAGTCTTACATTTTTCCTGGATCTTTTATGCCCTTCTTTTTCTTCTACTTTATATGGAACATTTTGAAACCATATGTGTTATGAATTACTCATTTCAGGTGAAAGGCTCATGCTGAAGTGAATTTTGTGCAGAAAGATAAGATGGGGTCAGAAAACAATGCCACATAAAAGCATATAACTGAAACAATTTTAAGTATTTAAACACAAACAAGTAGAAAACAAGACACAGATCTCAGTGACTGTACTATAGGCTTGACTGCTTAATGCTGACCTTTGGGAATTTCAGCTTAATTATTACCAGAATGTTCACATGTGCCAAATTAATTATGCCAGGAGGGAAAAAAAAAGTAGATGCTTTCAAAAGACAGTGGTCAACCATCCACTCCTATGGGAGTACTCACAGCAGAGATAAGTCTAGTAAATGTGTGCAGTGAAGGATTATAGCATTGTGTGTAGAGTGTATGTATGTATGCAGGGGTGTGAATGAGGCCATATGAATGTTTGTGGGTCTGTCTGCTGGACACAGGGAAGACATGCAAACTCCATACAGAAGCCATCACAGCCGGTTACCAAACTTGACGAGCAAGTGTTGAAAGTACCAACTGCCATATCATTGTGTCTCTCATACAGTCATGAACAAATGTGAACAAAACTTAGTAAGGAATACTTTAGATGACTTAAATTAATCCTGAAAACAGCATTGACATCTAGGAACAAAATCCAAGCTATAAACCAATTTGCTCTTCCTGTCCTAACTTACAGTTTTGGAGTGATTGACTGGCCCCAAAATGTGTTGGATAGACAAGATAGGAAAACAAGAAGGATACTTCATGCTCACCAAATGATTTATAAAAATCAGTGCATACCAAAATTATATATTCCCCGTTCTGAAGGAGGGATGGGCCTCCTTGAAAATGATTACATGTATAGATCTGCAATCGTGGAACTCCACACATATCTGCTGACCTCACAAGACCCAAATGTAGTGAAAGTTTTGAAGCATGAGGAGAATAAATCTAAGATGACTTCTCTTCTTAGTTTAGCAGAAGCATATTGGCATCAAGCAGGAATGGAAATTAAACCACAAGTAGATAAAAATCAAGCAGCAATTAAATGTGCCAAAAAACAAAAGAAAGAATACAAGGCAAAGAACCACATGAGAAGGCAAGAAATGTGGAAAATGCATAAATATAGTTGCAAGTATAGAAAACTTCTAGAAGAACCTCATGTTGATCAGGAACGAATCCAGGAATGGTCAAGGAGAGGCAAATTCAAACCAAGAGATGAAAGGTTAATATTAGCGGCACAAGATAGTGGGCTATTTACACACTGGTTTACAAAGTTCATTGAACATGTGGGAGAAACAGACAAGTGTAGGTTTTGTAAAACAGAATTGGAAACAGTTGCACACCTCATTGCTGGTTGTGACATACTAATGGCAGAAGGACTGTATACTGAAAGGCATAATAATGTGGCAAGACTGTTGCACTGGGGATTGTGCAAACTTTATGGTATTGAAGTGGCTGAAAAACACTGGAAACATAAGCCACAAAGCATCATAGAAAATTATGAAATCTACGTCACATGGGATCATTCATTACCAACAGTTCAAAAGATAGATGCTATAAAACCAGATATAGTGGTCCATGAAAAGAAGACACAAGTAGCATTGATCATTGAAATTGCCACGCCCAGTGACTACAGTGTCTTGCGTACAGCGAGACACAAAGTTATAAAATATCAGGATCTGCTGACAGAAACTAGAGCAATGTGAAAGAAAGATACCCAGACAGTTCCAATAGTAGTAGGAGCAATGGGTCTTATAAATAAAGAATCTACAATCGTATTTAGATATGTTACAAATAAATGTAATTCCATATGAACTGCAGAATGAGTCATTACTGGGCCCATTGCGGGTACTGCAAAGAGCACTTCTGACTGACAAAGATTGAAACAATACTTATTTCATGAACTTTAATCATACTTTGACTTAGGAATGGGGTCCATTCCTGGCATGGTATTAGAAACCCAAAAGATTTGGAGAAATTAAAAAAGTCATGAATTTCTACTTTTGTTGGATAGTAAAGTTTATTAAAGATGGTTAACAATGCATTAATTTTGTTTTCTGCTATAGAAAATGAAACTCATTTGTTTTACCTATAATGATTATGTCTGAGTTCTAAAACATTTGTAGATGCTGGAGTAACTATTTCAGAAATAAACATTTTCTAAAGGAAAACATTTTTTCACTTCTTTATACTTTATATGCATTCTTTTTTCTGCCTCAGTTTAACTATCTTTTATTTGTATCTGTTAGATGAGACTTACCTTTGAAGGCACAATAAAGGTGGTGGGGGTAACCTGCAAAATTATCTTTATTCTGAAAAGTCCCATGTGGTCTTAAGTAATTAGGTCATTCTGCACTCCATTTTATGTTACACAATTTCCATGTAGCATTGTTTTTGTATCCTTTCAAAAATTTGCTTCATTTATGGACTTGTCTAACTTTAAAAATTTTAATCAAAATATTTTATTTGAAAATAACATTATCAGAAACTCTTATCCAGTATCCAAACCAGTCAGGGGTTAATTCTATTGTGCTAAATGTTTCTGTATAGTTCACATTCCATCCACTTCCAATACAAAATGATACAAGACTGATATCAAAGCTTAGACCCTCAGGTTTACCTTATGAAGTTTCTGTTTCACCTAAATTTACATTTGGATTCCGGTAATGATTCCAAAACAGCATATGAAAGCATCCATTACCTCTCATAACCAGAGTAGGAATGAATGAAAGAGAATCTGGGCTTGTGTGGACATTGAAAAGCTTCCATTATGAGCAGACAAAAGTGAATGCTCTTAGGATTGGAATCCCCAAACTGCATTTGTTGAAAAAATCTTGCCAAAAATACTTTTTACATTTTTTTGAAGGGTGGAGCAAGCCTTTCTGCACCTTACATGTATATATACCAACTCCATGGATTAATTTAAAGAAGGGGGAATTTATCCAAAAAGGGGATCACTTCTGGCAGAACTTACCAACAATGTTTCCTGTGGAGAAACTCCAGTGATCAATGAGTTGAAGCTCTGGCCGCCAAAGCTTGAGAGTTCAAGCTTTGTCTGCCATTAAATTACCCCACTGGGCTTATCTAGCAGATGAGCTGCTGACAGAAAGAGTGATAATTCCAAGAGTGTTTCAGCTCTAATTCCTGATGCTTTTACTTTTAAAAAATCCTGCATTTTCAAGTTGTATTCTGTTGAGTGCCATAGTAATTACAACTAATGTTACTTTTAATAGTATTCAGCACTCCTGGAAAATGTGACTTTGACCTCTAAAATTTGTTTATGCTTTTAGTTCCGAACAGGTATGACTAGTATTTTACTATTACCCGTTATATGTAGAGCACGTGGGATGGAATTAGAACCAAATGTTTCTAGTACTCACTTTAATGGTCTCCAAACAAGTGCATTTAAAAACAAAATGTCTCAATAGTTCAGATTTTTACTTTCTCAGTTTTATTAGTTGTTAATTGTGGCAAATGATTAATTATCTATATTACTTTTGAAATATGTGTTCATTTATTTATTGAAACATTCTTCTTTAAGCACTTGCCTTCTTACACAGGTAGGTCATATTCAAATTTAATCAACTTGAAAAAATGCAGAACATCCAAGTACTGTCAGAGGTGCCAGAAGATGCTAAAGACTGGGGGCAGGGGTAGAGGTCCAGAGGGGCATGTAGTGACCTGAAAGGGGCATGTAGTGACCTGAAAAGGGCATTTTTACTTTCTTCTTCTACTGCTAACTGTGATAAAAGATTTACACACATAATATGTGTTAAATAGTTGAATATGTGGCTGACTGTTGTTGGATTAAGAATAATTCCACATAAATTTCATAGTAAAATTATAAATGCAGCTACTTTCTGTCATCACCCTATTCCAAGTGTGAGTGGGACATAAACTTTCATCTGAATGCATGGCCTTTGAGTATGCATTCAAAAAGAGTGCATGTGGGCTAAAAACCTGAATGAGTAAATTAAAGCAGGACAGGAGTTTTAACAGACAATGTTAAACTCTGGTGTCTGTGTGGTATTTGGGCACTGCAACACTTAAACTACATAGTGGCGTACAACAATTGTAATTGCTATATGGCATGGACTCTATGGTTTCAGTCTGTTTATGGCCATAGTTCAGACAGCCTAGTGTATACTTCATATTATGAAAGTAGATAGAGTAAAGATAGATTGGCAATTTCCAAACTCAGAATAAAAAATATACACTGAACCATCAGCACTGTAGTCAGAAACAAACTAAAACCACAATTTATGCTTCCGCTTTCTCTGGTATATCCTAGTGTGTTGGGGACAAAAAATGCTGGTTTCTGAGTTTGATTAGAAGGAGACACACACATTGACACAGTCACAGACTTTGCTATTTAAATCTGCATTATGAATTTTCAGTCCAACTGGTACTTCAACTGTAGAAAATAAAATTGAAATAAAATACAAATTTGCATGTAAACATTTTGGGTTGTAGGAAAGTACAGTTGCATAGGTGTTACACTAAACAGGAACTGATGGCATTTACAGACTTCTGGTGGAAAGTTACTTGCCCAGATGCTTACAAGGAGCTGAACATAAATGAGAATTTAGGCTTTACAGATAGTGGATGTCTGAGCAAACTTGTTGGATACTAAGCAGTCTTTAGATAGATTTTTACAGGTTTTTTTTATTGACCAAAGCTGATGTATGATAGCCTTGAAAAAAATACAGTTGACGGGGGAGTGGCTAAGATGCCAAGCATTTAACAGCACAAAAATTCTGCTCTTACTCGGTAGTTATTTGACAGGATTCTTATTTAAAATATAAAACGTGTCTTCAAAATGTTATTAATAAGGCAAAAAAATAAGGTGTGAAGAAAATACTGTCAGAAAATTGAATTTTGAAGGCTTTAGCTTGCTTCAGTCCTGCCAGAAGTTTTCTTACAGTTACAGTCAAGTGCAGTCATGAGTCATCTTAAAGCTTCCTCACATGAAAATGGGATGAAGAAGGAACCTGTAAATAGTATGCAGGAAATATCAGTAAAAACAGACAAACTGGAGAAAAAAATGGATCCCATAAAACAAGAAAACAAGAGGCAAATTGATCCACTACATGAAATAATTAAGAAACACTCTGGCCAGACAGACTCACTTAAGGAATCACTGAATGATGTTTATGGCATACTAAATGAAAAGGAAAGTCAAGTTGAATTCTTGAAACAAAACAGCTTGTTGTTAGAAAAAGTGGATGATCTCGAGAGCAGATCCAGAAGGAACAATATAAAAATTTATGGTGTTTCAGAGAAAGAAAAAGGAAATAATATGATATATTTTTTGAACATTTGGCTTCCAAAAACCTTAAACCTGTTGGAGTCACTTTCTTTCAGAATAGAAAGGGCACACAGGTCTCTTTCAAACAGCTCTTCAACAAAATCTTCATCTTTACTGAGATCTATAATTGTTTAATACATTTCAACACATCTGCTTGGTCTAATTCTCCTATTACTTCCAATGGCAAAACTGTTAGATTTGCCAGTGATTATACTTCATCAATAATTACTAAAAGGAAAGCTTGTGTTCCATTAATTAAGAGTCTTAAAAATAGAATATTTTGAAATATTTCTTCTGGACTGTCAAAAGATTTTCAACTAATTAGAAGAGGCTGTGGACTTCATTCACAAAATAAACGTTTAGATAAACAAGAAGAAATGGAATGGTTAGTATCAAGTTTAAATGGACAAGCAACCAGAAATGGATGGTCAACAAAGGAAAACAACAACAAAAAACTAAAAGGAAAATAAAAAATGACTTAAGCATCTCCTTAATCTTTTTGAACTTATTACACCTCTGGTAATACACTTATTTCCTTTTTTCTTTTCTTCTATTACAGTACATATGTGTTACCCCAATAGTCAAAAAGGAAGCGAAATACTTCAAGGTAATCTGTTTTTTTTTTTCTTTTTCTTTCTCTTTTTCATTAATTCATCAATAAGGAAATAAGAGAAAGGATAAGTCACACAGCAACATTCTTAAATAACATAGTGGCATCTGCCTGTTGTACAACGTAATACAGTGACAAGCTTGTAATACAACTTATTGTAAACTTTCAGATGTTGAATGGTTACTTTTTTGCACTTACAAGCATCTTGATATAAACATGTGTCTAGTTATTGATTTTCTGCTTTATTTTGGTTGGGGAACGATGGTAAGAAATGTTCTGCTATTTTTTTTTACACTTTCTTTAAAGTTTATAACTTAGAAAATGATTATTTAAATGGTGTAGTTGTCCCTTTGCTTTGGCTCTGTTTAGTTTTGTCTAAAGCCTATTGACTTGTTGAATTCATTGTATAATAATTGTTATGACATGTCTTATATTTCATTTTATCACCAGGCCCTGCTTTTACTACAAAAATTTTTTTCTTTTCCCTTTTTAAACTGCTATACCTGTCTTGCTCGCATTTTAGTGATCGTCAGCATATTTAAAGTCTTCAATAGCTGTTTCTCATAATCCCACCTTAAACTAAAATCTTTACCTTGTTCTGAGACTTGGAATATCATTGCATGCCATTTTCAATTGAAAAGAGAAGATCTGTAGTTCTGCAAAGCAACATAAGCATCACCAGTGTGAAACAACCTTTGAACTCACTAGTGAAACTGGGAATGGAATTCTGCAATGGAAATGTCTTGAATACCGGTAAAGTTAAACTGCATTTATATTGCTGGAATTTATTGAACTTTAATAATAATACACATGCTAATTATATAGTATTTTATATTAACAAAATGCAAAACTAATAAGGTTTATTTACAACTATTTAAGGATTCACTAAAGAAGTGAGTAATGCTTTGATTGTATTGTACTATTTAATTCTTACATACAAGATAGGCAGATGCTTTAGAACAAGTTACATGAAATGTATTTAAATACAATGGATAGTAAATTAAGTTTTATTTCTTTTGAACTTTTAATATAATTGAAAGTTCTTTTGTAAATGTATTATATGGGATTTGAAATGAATGAAAAACAACAATAAGGGTAAATGTTTATTCTTTTTAATAGGGAAATGGAGCACTAGAATATGGCCATTTAAGTTATAATGTATGATCATGTAGACAGATTAAACTATATTCCATTCTTGGTAAAAAATTTAAATTTTTGCAGGAGGTATTTTTAGTAAGATGTTACTTTGAACAAGTAAATCTGTATTGGCACAATGTATTTGAATCTAACGTAAGGAAGTACCAGTGTTGACATAATATAAATGATATTCTCAATTACATCTCAGATCATAAGGAATGGTTGATAGGAGGTGACTTATATATATGTTTAAGCATGTCCATGTGTTCAGTGAGTGGCATTGTAGAAATGCTCCCTGAATGTTGAAATGTATCTAGATACCTCTAGATATGCAAGATATGTATATGTCTAATGATCGGGATGGGTTAAACAATTAAATTCTAAGTTACTTAGGAATTTATATTTGTAGTTTAGTCACAGGTTCATTATACTTCAGCACTGATAAAGCATTTGATTGACTTAGAATTTATTGAATTGCTGTTAAATAAGCAGACTATATATGGGGTTTGTGTGGTTAGATCTTAGAAACTTTATATGCTGATGTTTTTCTGATAAATTCCTCTTATATAGAAATATATAATATTTTGCTTTAGATTTTGATATTTGAGGGATTTGATAAATAAGCTAACATAAAGTTGTTACATAATGTTACATAATGTTAACGTTACAAATGTATACTTTTATCCCAAGCATATAATTGACTGTTTTTATTATGCTGAATAGCTAAGGTCAGATATGTCAGCAATGATAAAGCATAATAAATTAATCATTAGTATATAGGTCATGTATTTGTACTAATATCTGAAATATTAGCAGTTGCTATAATTCTACAGAATAATACATCATTTTATATATATATATATATATATATATATATATATATATATATATATATATGTATGTGTATATGTGTCTGTGTGTGTGTATGTGTGTGTGTGTGCGTGTGTGTGTGTGTGTTTTACTTTGAAAATATAAATGTTTTATTATATTACCTATTTTTGAATATTATATAAGATAATTATGAAAGTTATTTTGTCTTTGCTACATTACAGATAAATAGGCTAATCCCATTTTTATTAATTAAACCATTACTAGCTGTTATAAGAGGTAAACTTGATTATAGTAACAAAAGTACTGAAATCATACTTATGAGGCTAAAGCATAAAAATGGAATGAGGCATTTTGAAGATGATAGAGGGTGATTAGTAATTAAATCATCAAATCAGGAATGGTACATGAATGGTACCTTCCATGTTAGGGGTTGTAAATATATTTATTGTATTGTTATTAAATATTTCTTATTTTTTGTCCATAACAAAGAATGTTAAACTTAAATAGTGCCAAACTTTTGTAAATTTTTATTTAAATCTGCTAGATTTAATTCAACTTAGAACTGACAATATATAAGTGTATCTCATTGAACATAAGTGGAGTAAATAAGCCAATGAAGAGAGGTGGTTTATTTAAGTATGTTAAAATGAATAAAGCTGATATAGTAGTTCTGCAAGAAATGCATTTCATAAGTTCATAGGTGTGTACTAGGCTAATGGCCCTGGAGCCTAGCCCATAGAAGTGCCCTGGCATTGTGCTGCCAGATGTTAGTTTCCAGTGCCTCTATCAAGTAGAGCCACTGGAGTGATCCCTGAGGTGAACTTTCTATTTCCCATACAAGCCTAGCCCATAGAAGTGCCCTGGCATTGTGCTGCCAGATGTTAGTTTCCAGTGCCTCTATCAAGTGGAGCCACTGGAGTGATCCCTGAGGTGAACTTTCAATTTCCCATCTACTCATGAAGATTTCTCTTGAAGAGGGCCAGTGAGGTGCTCTGCTTGACATGTATAGGAAGTCAATTCTGAGCATGGGCAGTCTCTGGGTTATGAAACTGTCCCTCCAGCATTTTCTGTTGATTGTGGTAATGAAGTTGAGGTCTCTGGAGAGTGTGGTACGAAGGTATTGGGATTTCTTTAGATGTAGCATTTCTAACAGAGCTGGGTCAGACATGGCTTTGTAAGTCAAGCAGAAATTGCCTCTTAGTAGATGATATGAGATAGAGAATAGCTAGAGTTTTTTTAGTCTGTCCGTATAGTGCAAGTGTTTAAGGCCTAGGATCCTCTTTGTGAGCTACCTTTGTGGCCTCTCCAGTTGTTGCAGGTGTCTAGTGAGGTACATGCCAAATGGGGCATTGTACTCAATGATTGGCCTAATATGGGAAGAGAAGAGAGAGATGATGATGACCTCTTTCTTCATGGATGCAAAACCCTTGGTAATGAGATGTGCCACATAGAAGGACTTTCTGACTACAGTGGCAATATGGTGGTTGAAGGAGAGGTTGCTGTCAATCTGTGTCCCCAGATCTCTTATAACACCTTCAGTGTTCAGTGGGCTCCCATCAAAGTGGTAATTAGTTGGAAATGAGTTTTTCCCAAAGGGGATGATAATGCATTGTTTGATAAGGCTTAAGGCCATAGTTTTGACACCAGTCATTGGTCTCAGTGGGGCCTTTCTGTATGATGTCTACATCACTTGGGGAGTTAATAATGGCTCCCAGCTTGCAGTCATCTGTGAACTTGGTCAGCCAGAGTCCCTCCATGTTGACCTGGACTTCTGAAAAGTAGATGCCAAACAGGAGAGGACACAGGACTGATCCTGAGTCTGACTTGGAGTCCGCTACTTTCACACTGTGTGTTCTATCTGTGATCCAATTTGCATCCCACCTAGTGATAAAGGGGTTGATGCCTAATTTGGTGAGTTTATCAATAATTGCTGAGTAGGGAATGGTTTCAAAGACCTTGGCCAGATCAAGGTAGGCTATATGAACTGCCTTGCCCTCATCCACAGCTCTGGTGACCGACTCAAATAAGTCAACCAGGTTGAGAAGGCATGCTCTACCTCTCACAAAATGAAATTGCTTGGGATCTAGAGTTTAATGATTCCCCATATCCTTGTTAATTAGGTCCATGATGATGCGCTCCATAGCCTTACATATCAAACTCATCAGGCTAACGGGCAATAATTCTCATGGTCTGTAGCTGCTCCCCCTTTATGGAGAGGGATGACTGTAGCAGTGCGCCATTTGGTAGGGACAAAGCCTGAGGTGAGGCTGTGATTGAACAGGGCACACAGATGTGGTGCCAGTTCACTTTGTACTTCATGTAGAATACATCCAGGGATATTGTCAGGTGTCATGGAAGCTGTACTCCTGGCTTTGGACAATGCATCTTTAAACTGTTCTGCAGTAATGATGGGTGCCTGGAATTCCTCCAGTATTGTGGCTGATCCTTTAGGGGGGAGAGGGGGTAAGGTTGACACTGAATCTGTTGGCCAGTATGTTGGCAATATCTGATGACTCAGTATAGGAAGTACCATTGTGCAGTAACTCAGAGCAAACCTGGGTATTTCCATGGGGATTCTTGATATTACTATAGAAGGCTTTGTGGTTGTTTTTAGGGTCTGCTGCAATTCTGCCTTCATAGCTGGTTTAGATGTTTTGATGAGGGATCTCAACTTTTTGTTGAGGCTAATAAGGGAGTTTTTCCAGTCTTGGGACTTCACCTTTTTCTGCAACAGTTTCTTCCTTCTGTTGTAGAGTTTATTAATGGCAAGGGACCACCAGATTGACTTCCTTTTTTGGAGGAGACCATCTTGGTTCTTTTGGGTATGGCAAGTTCCATGCATTTATGTATGTGTTTGTACAGTGCATTGGTGTATGATTTGGCAGTCATGCATCTATTTTCCATTGATATGGGTGCCATGAAGTTAGCCACCTCTATTTTTAGGAGCCCAAAGTCAGCTTTGAAGAAGTTTTTTATGGTGGTTACATTTGCGGGGGGTGTGGGTGAGATGTGGATTTCCATGGTGTTTGTGGTCGCATCTAACCAGGGAGGAATTGACTGCAGATACAAAGTTGTGAGGAACCACCACGATGCTGTAAGTAAAAAGATTTATTGGAACAAGCGCTTTCACGCACCACAACGGCACGCTTCTTCAGGTTTCAACAATGAATTAACTATACAACTATTTATACCAAAAAGCCATCATTCATTGAATAATTAGTCAATTAAGTTCAATACATATTAAAAATCATTCAATTCAATTAACAAAATCTAATCACCTTGGCAGTCTTATTTCATTCATACTATCTACTTAAACACATATAAATAGGTAAACATATTAGATGTATATGACTCAATATTAAACTGTTTAAATATAAAATAAAACAAAATATTATAAATATAGGATTTTGACAAAACCTTAATGAAAATATATAAAAATACATCAGCATATAAAGCTAACAATAAAATCAATAATAATGAAAAGAAAAACGTATCTATCTATCTCATAATATCTCAACCATGACAGACTAGCAGATTAATTTGATATCTTGATATCAGCTATCCATGTAAATATATAATGAAATTATACACCAAAAACTAAACTATAAAAGCAAACAAATAAATATATGTATACAATCTAAATATATTAAGACAATACTTCAGATATGAACATATAAAACTGTGAATGTCAATATATCTATACCGTAAGTCACAGACTCGGATATACACCCCTAATTGGCTATCTGCGTCTTAGTAACGCTGGTCTTATACTTAGGGTTTGATTCAAACCTGGTTCAACATGTGCCCTTAATCTCAAGATCCAGTTCAGTTCAGTTAGCTCAAGGTATCCCATATTGTCGCCTTCTCTAGCATTAATGTGTGCTAATTGTAGTACCCTGAACTTAAAATGATGTTTGGGGAACATATGGCTGTGCTTGGCTAAAGCATTAGTCAATACCCCTTTTTTGGTGTCATAATTATGGTTATAAATACGGTCCTTGAGCCTCCTGGACATCAAACCCACATAATATGCCTCACAAACTTCGCAGGTGGCCAAATAAACTAGATTTTTTGATTCACATGTGGCATAGGAAACAGGTGTAAAAGTATAACCCAAGTCTGGTACCGTAAAGGGTTGAACCTTCGATATACACTTACACATATTGCACCTAGCACATGGGTATGTCCCATTTCTGAATAATTGTCTAATATCCAACCTAGGGTCATTAAATTTCTCATTACATAG
The DNA here is from genome assembly GCF_019279795.1 of Protopterus annectens. Lineage (NCBI taxonomy): Eukaryota > Metazoa > Chordata > Ceratodontiformes > Protopteridae > Protopterus > Protopterus annectens. The sequence goes on along the minus strand of NC_056735.1, from coordinate 279,541,064 downwards.
CAACCTCTTCAGGTTTTTGCTATTCCTATATCTGAAGGTTGGCTTGTTTCCAACAATCCGTGCAATGAGTGGATCTAATAACAAAATCTTCCAATTATTAGCTACAATGCTATTGATATGATGAATATCATTGGTGTATCTAGTTATAAATGCCAGCTTTGTATCTTGTTGATGTATCCTATAACCCTGTATATAAAAATCCTGACCCATATTCACATTAGGATAGGTTCCAGTTACAGATAATTTTATCCTATTTATTAAGGTGTGTGGGTAACCCCTGTCTATGAAAAAGTTCTCTAATAGTTCTAATTGTGAATTCCTATCTTCTGCCTTACTGCATAGACGTATCATTCTCATGAACTGTCCCCTGGCCACATTTCGAAATATGTGCCGTGGATGCATGCTACTATAGTGGAGAATGGCATTTCTCCAACATGACTATTGGTGCAGAGCAACAGTTGCCCATGTTAGTAATAACCATGTCAAGAATGTCACTTCCTCTGGGAGTAAGAATGAGCAGGTCCAGGGCATTGGAAATGATGAATTCCAGAAAGCATTGGGCCAGTGTATAAAGAAAGATATTGACAAACTAACATGTAGAAATATTTAAGAAACAATTTACTTTTGTTAATATGTATTGCATTCCTGGAATTGGTTCCAAAATAGCAAAAACATATTTAGATATTGGAGCTCTGTGTGCAAAAGGGAAACTTTTAATGGTGGGTGACTTCAACTGTATACTCTCAGAAAAAGACACTACCAGAGACAAGAAGCCAACATATCTGCTACTGCTAAGCAACTTAGAGATATTCAAGAATTAAAAGTGACAAAATACATTAAATTATACTCACTATTCTTACAGACTTGGCATCCAGACAAATATTAATACATTATTTACATCTAGTGGGCTATAGTTGAAAGTAAAAGAGGTATCAGTAGTATCCTGTCCTTTGTCTGACCATAATACCATTACTTTTATACTTAAATTAAAACCAAATGAACTATTATTTTGCCAAAGAATAATGAGATATATATAGTCAAAATTAAAGGTTTTAAGGAATGGCTTCTAAGTGAACTGCAGTTTTTTATGGATATTAATGATACTGGTGAAGTCTTTAATGCTATTCTATGGGACATGTTAAAAGCCTTTATTTAGGGTAAAATAAAGAGTTGGTATTTAATGAAAATAAAAGAATGGTACAATGACCTAAGTGTACTTCAAAGAAAAATTGATAACTTAAAATTAAATTTCAAACTCTCTGATGGACACAGGCCTGCAGAATTAAAAACATTGAACCAAAAATACTTAGAAATACTAAACCGCAAAGCTGCAATAAACCTAGAGAAACTAAAATTACAAACGTATCCGGTAAACCCTAAACATTTTCATAGAATTCCAATAAGATCAAAAACATTAAATAATATAAATCATATTAAAGAATTTACTTATCAAGGAAATAATAAATTTAAAAGAGCAACTAATTTAAAAGACATTTTGGAAGCTTTTCGAAAGCATTATGAAGACCTGGATAATAAAGATAATAATGATAGCACCGCTTAAAAGAAAATATACAGCATAAAGTAACAAAAGAGCAAAATGACATGTTAAATAAACCCATTACTATTAGAGAAGTAAAAGAACAGTTAAAATGTTTGATAAATAATAAGGCTTATAGCTTAAATGGTTTAATTTCAGGATTATATAAAATAATCCCAGACGATGTATTAAAAACACTAATTAATATATTTGATGAGGTTAGAAGTTCTTCAAATATTCCACCTTTATGGAAATACTCTTTGATTTTCCCTATTTTAAAGCAAGGTAAAGATCCTAAGATATGCACTTTGTATCATCCTATTTCCTTATTAAATGTGGATTATAAGATTTTTATGGCCATTTTGTCTAAAAGACTAAACAATATAATGCCAATTCTGATAAATGAAGACCAAACTGGATTCATTTTGGGAAGAAAAGTGCAAGATAACTCCACTGCCAATCATGAGCAGACAGCTGATCTGCTGTGGTGACCCCTAACCGGGAAAGCTGAAAGAAGACAAAGATCTTAAATTGATTTTTCTAACAAAAATAAAAGAAAAATTGTCAATATTATCTCTAGATATTGATAAGGCATTTGATTCAATTAATTGGTTATACTTACAATTTTTTAAGATATTTATTTTTTATTCAAACTTTATAGAAATAATAACAAAGCTATACAATAATTATTTTCTTTTGTTAAAATTGGCTCTTTCCTTTCTTGTTCCTTTAGAATATAAAGGGAAATGGAGCAAGGATGTCAACTATCTCCATTACTCTTTGCCTTATCTATAGAACCCTTTGCCACATATATTAGAAACAATAGTAAAATAAAAGTTTTTTTTTTGATTAATGAAACTTTAACTCCAGAATCCAATTATTTACAGATATCTTATTAACTTCTAGGGATACTGAATCTTCATTAGAGAATATCATTGATTCAATAATCCACTTTGAGAAAATCTCTGCATTAAAATTCAGTCATAATAAAACAGAAACAATGTTAATAAATAAAAAAATTACATTCAATTTAAAAAAATACAGAGTTTAATTGGGAAAATAACTTAAATATTTAGGAATTAGTTTAAAAAATAATTGGGAAGAAACAGGAGCATTTAATTATAAAAAAATGTATCTAACAGTATTTTAAAACTAATTGAAAATTGGAATAGAACCCTTTTCTCTATGGAAGATAGACTTCTATTAATAAAAATTGAAAATTGGAATAGAACCCTTTTCTCTATGGAAGACAAACTTATATTAATAAAAAAATGATAATATTACCAAAGATATTGTATTTCACTCAGTCATTGCTATAATTACCCCCCAAAATAACATAAAGAGGTTAAATGTTATATTATTAAAACTCTTGTGGCATCCTCAAAAACCAAGAATTGCATATGAATGGCATATCAAAAGTTGGGGAGAAAATGGTATTGGATTCCCAAATACTAATTTTTATATCAAATCTTCCATATTAAACATTGTAGCACTTTGGCTGAAGTCGTCATATAACTCAAATTGGAACTGTCTACATGAAACCATTATAACCTCAAGCACGGCATCTGAAACAAAACGTAATATTTCATCAAACACTAGTATAATATATTGGGTACTAAGAGACTATTGCCTGAATAACAGCATCATTACTGAGTATACTTTTAGACTTAAGCATATTTATGTAACTTTAAAACAGTAATGGAGAGTAATTATTTGTCAAATAATTATTATTTCTGATTTTTCCTGTAGCTTGCTCCAATGATTGTCTAGAATCTGTTAATGAAAATATAATATCTAATCTTGAAAAGAATAATTTAAAATGTTGGTACCAATTTTTAGAGGAGAATAAAATAATTTCTGCAAAAAAACACTTAGCCAGATATAATGTAAATAATGCAAATTGGTTAGATATACAGCCACTAAGAGAATTCATAAATAGAAAATGTCAAATAACTCTAGTCATGAACACTAAACTCATTTAAAAATTTTAGAATTTTTCTTTCAGATTAATACTATTGGACATAAATATAAATCATATTTATCAATAATCTGCAAAAAATTGAGATCTGAACTTTTGGATTTTGATGTGTCTCATTGGGAATATTCTACAAAAATAAACAAGGAATTATTTTTAGAATTAAATGAAAAGCTTTATTTAAGGTCTGTAAGTAACTCCACATCTTCCATTTATTATATAATTTTTACATGGAAGTTCTTGTATAGAAGTTTTCTAACACTGTCTAAAATAACATGCTTTTACAGAAAAGGCAATCTAAGTTGTTTGAGCTATAATTATAATTTAGAAGTAGACTGGGAACATATAGTCCTAAAATGTCAAAAGGTTGGTTTTTTTTTTTTTTTTGGAAAGAATTTTGAAATTTTGTAAAAACCTTGTGGTCAGACAATGTGATTTAATGAATGCTTTGATTCTATTTAATGTCACAATTCTGGATCCTATTCCTAAAACATAAGCACCTCTAATATGGTCTATCCTGGCTATTGCCATAAAGGTCATTATGTTAAACTGGAAAAGCAAAAGTTACTTCTCTTTTTCAGAATTTACTTGTCTAGCAATAAATATGTGTAATAAAATATTGCAAACTTTGGGTAACAGAACTATGAATGTTACCCATAAGAAGCTATCTTGACAAAAACTCAAGGATTTATTAGAGAAGTATTAATGTTGTTATTCATCTTAGCTTTTGCTACTGACACTGTATATGTTTTTTTTGTATTGGCTTTTCTTTTTTTTTGTTTATATGAATATTGATTTATATATTTGAATAATGCATGTAATTTAAAATGAAATAAAAATATTTTAAAAAATACAGTCGCTTTGTTGCTTCTCCTAATCTGTCTTATATATGTAACCAGAAATTCATATTTTATATTCAAATCATATTATTGTGTCCTCACCACCCATGTATTATTTCAAAATGTACTCTACCCTCTGAAAGGGAACACATGGTTTTTAACTATTGCTGCTTTCAACCATAAAAAAATGTATTTTTAGAGGTACATTCCTATCAGATAAGTGCATTTTACATAACTCTGCACAGTTGACCTTAATTTAGACAGTTCTAAAGATTCTGTGCTCTTTGAGTCAAAAAGTTTCAAAGAGATGCTTAGAAAAAGTACACATTTCAGTACACTGAGTATGCCTAGCTACATCCTTGTTTATAAATGGTCTTATTCTCTACTGCACAGGTCTGTTGAATTAGAATAAGAATATTGCTGCTGTTCAAGGACTTAGTTGTAAAGGTCCTCTTCATGATGTCATTACTGAAGAAATGTAAATCTTTCATTTTAATCATCTATCTGCTTCTAGGAATTCTTCCCCAGCTACCCAGTGTCTTATTATCAGGATAATGCAATCTCACATGTTAAAAATAAAGGCACATTTCTTTAATAGGGGCTGATTTTAAATCTTGGCTGTTATTTTGGCAGCTATTGTAGTTGTATATTAGGAGCTTTATACATGCATTACATGATTGGTTTATGTCTGCTAAGTCTGGAGTTGATAAGCTTTACTTGTAGACTTTACTCAGGCTTTTAAATCTGATGCATGAGCTTATGTGTGCAACTTCATGGAAAACTCTGCCTTACATAATTTATTTTCTGCTTAGGTTAGAATTACTTACACTTAACCTCTTTATGTTAGTTATTAGGAAAACAAGTAATTTATTTCAACTGTAGTTCAGCTACTTTTTTGAAAACAAAGGTACACTAAAGTGTTGAATTTTAACTCATTGCTACTTACCCTGCTATTAGGCACAATAATATGACACCAGTTACCATAGTCTGGGGTGAAAAGTTTGCTTAATCAGACTAGCAGCCTACATGTTTAACATATGCAAATAAACACATTGCTATCATGGAACCCTTCAGTCAGTATTATTTATGCTAGCTGTGCCAAACTTTGCTTTCCTCTTTGGACCAACAGTGAATAAAAGGAAAACTGTATTACTGCCTTTAGGTAACATCATGAGTTCATTTATTATCCTTCGTTCTGGAATAGTCAGAAAGGAAAGAATGGGGGTCAGTGGCTACTACCATCTTGCACATCCAGGATGTAGATGGTACAGGACCTACTGCTGGAGTGCCACGAAGCAGAAGACCTTGATGTGTACTCCAAGCACAAGGGTGGGCCTCAAGGCCATGATCTCAGCTAAAAAGTGTGCAGAAGCAGGCACTCATACACAGCTTGACATAGCAGACATTGTATTACAGTCTTACAGCCAACAGATGAAAGATGTTAAGGAGCAAAGATTCCTAAACCTTGAAGCATGAAAGCTGTAAACCCTATATTTTGTCATCTCTCTGAAAGTCTTGGGAATCTAAGACCAAGGGGAGAAACTAATTGGCCAAAAATAGCATAGGGATTTCTTGGTCTGGAGGAGACCAGAAATACCATAGCAGAAAAACTGTTTTGTTCCTTTTCAACTTGTACAAAGCTACATGGTTGGCTGCACTGTTCATGATAAATAGAAATAACACCAGTCTGATTATCAGAAGTTGTGTAAGGTAGAAACCAAGTCATTTTGATTTCCTGGGATGGACACCTATAGCAGATGGGAAGAATTTGTTCATCCAGAATGGAATCCTGTTTATGTAATGCTATTAAAAAGATCTTATAAGTAGACCAAATTGAGTTTAATCCTATCAAACAAAACTGCAGAATTCATAATTGTTGTCATCCATAGATTGTTTATCTCTTGCAGATGTGTTTCAACCACCCCTCTAGAATTTTGAAACTCAATATTTTTATTTTATTTTATTTTTATTTTACATTTCATTACCAGGAGAGTCTGACTGGACATATGTCCTTTTTCATGGGAGGCCCGGGGAGAAAAGCTCCACATGTAACAAACAGTAACACAATATAACATTTAAACAACAAGATAATTATAGTGATTACATATTGACTGGACAATAATCAGTTTCACAATATAACGTTTAAACTATAAGAGAGGAATCAGATAAATTAGACAGTCACAGTTTCCAGTTTGAGGAGTTAGCAATTATGTAGATATATGTTAGTTAAGAGAAGTGATTATCATGTAAGGATATAATTTTGGCACACCTTTTACATGCATACAACCATTTACATGATTATTATTAAGGTCAGAGTTTGTCATCTAAGATAAGACAACCAATTTAGTATTGTTAATAAGACTACAGATGAGGTAATTAAAATCTTCAAAGAGAGAGGTCAGTAGAAAAAGCAACCATACATTTAATATGAGACAGCATGCCCATAGGTATAAGTTGTAGTTAGAACTAGAAGCCAGAATATGCAGATTTGATCTTCCTAATTTTAAACTGAAGCTCACTGCCATACATCTGCCCTTCTTAGCTAACAGGTTTGAGAAAAGTTCTACACAATCTCTATAGGATGGTAGTATATTAAGTACAAGGTGCTTCGGGCTATGTATTCTTTTTCCTTTCTTATTCATTATACTAGTGCAGTACGTAACCTTTACCTATTAATATGAAGGTATTTCTAAAATAAAAACACCATAGTTTCAAAGAACCACAAAGTGACACCATAATAATGATAACAGTCATTATGTTGCCAATGACTGGGTCAATATAGTGTAACATACAGAAAAAAATATTATGAAAACATAAGCAGGGCACTTTCTCAAATTAGTAACAAAGTTGAAATTAGGATTGTAATGGAGCATATAGCATGTCCAAGAAAATGAAAGCCTAACTTACTACACATTTATTTATAGTTATTTTATCCATACTATTACTCAGAGGTCACAGAATGGAATAAATGCCCACATTACTTTAATACTGAGTTCCTATCATATAGCCAAGGTAACCATTTACTTGTAAATTTAATCATAAATTCATTTTTGCATATTGTTTTTCCAGATTGCTAGATCTCATCCATCCCTTCTCTTAAGTCCATTGCTAAGACACACACATGTATTTTCCATTACCAAGTAATCACCTTTTTGGAAGCTATGATCACTTGTACCAATATAACCACGTCATACCTTGCCACTTCTAATAAAGCCACATTGATCTATATCAGCTAGACCCAAGATTTAAAAAGTCAGTGCAGATATCAAAATGGCCTAAAGAGCCTATAGTCAGAGTTTTTGTCAGAGCTGATAATAGAAATGGGCCTGCATCATGCAGACTGCTCAGGTTCCGCAAACACTTCCAAATATATCAATTTCATTAATTCATCTGGATGAGATGTCAGGGTGGGGCTCCATAGTTTGGATTAAATGAAGATTCTTTCTGATAATGGCAGCTTTCTCAGTCCTAAGAAAGAAGGGAAAACAAGTAAATAATAGTGAATAATATGAAAGTGTATCATTAAGACATCCTTTGCGAACATCACTTAGAGCCATCAGTCTGCAACAGGTTATTAAATACTTCCCTGAGGGTGGAACTTGATAACTTCTTGGGAATGCCTGCATTTCACAAGTATCAGCTATCAGATTCCAATCACTGGTCGCTAGAGTTCTACTCTTTCAATAAATAATAAATATAATGGCAGTCCTTCCAATATTTCTATAAATTTTATCTGACTAATTGCAGCATCTTACAGAAACTAGCCAACATGAGATGAGATGACTCAAAATAAGTCCTAACTAAGCCAGGCACACCTTGCTTATCTGTCTCAGTTACCTAAAGAAACCAAGGACTACTGTAGACTAGAAAGATAACTTCTGATGAAGGACTCACCCAGTCCTCAACAGTTTAACATGTCCATGTTTTTTATTTATTTGACATTTGTTGACCGGGATAGTCTGACTGAGCTTGTGCAGTGAAAATTAAATACAAGAAGATGAGGAAAGATGTCAGGATGCAAAATGTGTTAGAGATCTTAGAAAAAGATGCTATTCAGATAAGTAGTAAGAGTAGGGAAGGTGTGAAAAAGCAAGCGGTCAAAGAAGTGCAGAAAAATAGATTATAATAGAAATACAATTGTGCTTCTTATAAACAAAGTGCTTGTGGGTAATAAACTTTAACATCTTTGAACACCTGAGACTTCTTTAATGAGTTGTTCAATTCAACAGTGCTCCATTTATCTATCTATGTAAATATGTACATTTTTTCATTTGTTAAGAGAAGTGAAGTGGTCAGAGATCCTTTTTCTGCCATAACATGGTCCATTTGGACAATGATAATACAAATACAGTTAAGATTACAAAATAAACATACACAGGATTACATTTAAAGAAGGCATTAAATTAAGTGAAAGAATAATTCATGAATAACTTAAGCATAACTATATAAGCATAGAAAACATTACAGCAAGTGAAATACAAATAGTGGAATGAGTTGTTACATAAAAAATCTTGTCATACAGTTTAAGGGAACTAACCAAACATACCTCAGTATTCAAGGTGAACAACATAAGAGTAATAAATTACAAGGAGGTATGGATAAAAAGCAATCTGTTATATATAGGATTTCATGTAAGCTGCCTTAGGAATCTTTAGAAGGTACTTAGATAAGTGATTAATACAGTAGTTTTTCAAAGAAAAAATATATAAATCTGATTTGATCACATAAATAAAGAATCCTAGCATGGGGCTAACCTGCTGCCAAGGAAAAACTTTCAAATTGCAATAGGTAAATTATAGCATTATTCATGTCAATCCCCACCACACACTCACAATTACTAGATCAGCACAGGAGAAAGTGTAGAATATTGCAGTTAGAGCAATTGTGAAGATGTCAAATGCCAAAGAGCAGTACCATATGTCTGCAAATCCATTATATATTTTCTGTTTGTAAAGACATTCCCTGAGGATTTGTTTGGATGTTTGTAAATGCTCAAGGTTCTTGATATTCTTTCAATGATGTATCAAGAGAAAGAGATTTTCTTCACTTACATCCACCACATAACATGGAATCAGGTGCCACCCCCACCCTTGTCCTTTACGTTCAACCATGGCTCTCAGATAAAACTCATTAAACCAACTTCAATATTTGATTCTTTAATGATTAAAGACATATCGCCCACAACCCATGCACAACATAAAATCATAGGAGCTGATCCGAAAGAGAGGAGATCAGTAGTCTTATTTAGATGACAAGTGGTAGTAAAAATCACATGACATCTGAGGAACAAGATGGGAAAGCAAGTAAAACTCCCCGATTAAACACTGACAGAGTCCTACATCACTCAGTTTTTGTTAATTTATTAAGATTTGCAACATAATAACCCAAGCAATGTTCAAGTGGTCAGTGACCTAAACTACTAATATACTGAATAGCACCTTTATCAGCCCTAGGATGACATATATCATACCACATCAGGAGCGCTGCTGAATCGGACAAGAGTAAGGCAAAAAACACACATTTATGGAATTATCACTTGTGACATATGCAAACGTACATTTATAAATAAGTAATCAACACAATATTACCAAGTTCACATTTACAAACATTATATATCACATACATTGTTCTATACAGTATAATTAAACCAACATTACATAAATTGTTCATTTCCTGCCTTTTCTTAAACCTCATTTCTCCTCCAAACCATTTTTCTGCATTCACTGTTCCCATAAATTTCACTTTTTTCTATGTAATTTACTTTTACCATTTTCTAAAGATCTCACTTCCTGTTTTGCTCTATATGTTCTATCACATAATTCACTTCGATTTCCATTTTCTATTAGTTGTTTTTTTCTGGTAGCCACAAGAATTAAACTTAATAAGGCTTCACTATGTTTAGGCAATTCAAATCCTGTATCCCAGCTCAGGAAAATCATTTCCTGTTACACTCATTTGCTCAGCCAGTATTCCTGACAGAAAACTCAGCAGGGAATTTTTAAAGTCTACCAACTCATTACACTCTGAAAACATATGCTTCAAGGTACCTCTTTCTTCTCCATTATACCTCCAACATTTGCCATCTACCCAAGGAAAAATTCTTTGGAGCCTGCTTGGCGTATAAAGTATCTATCCAAACACTTCCAGGCAAAATATCCTAAATCTTCTACATTGTGCTGCATATTTGGGAGCTATACAATGTTCTTCCATTGTTTCTTTGTGAATTGCTTATCAAATCTCTCTTCCCAATCTTTTCTGTCCTCTTCTGATTGATTCCTATAGTTACCGTGCACTATTTATATGCCCTTCTAATTATCAATTTTTAGCAGCATCTTCTGTTCTAGATTCAACTAAAAACTCAACCAGTGTAGGTCTTTCACTTGGGATTGCTCTGTCCCTTTGTCTTTTCCTACACTCTGATATCAATCCATGGCAATCTCTAGCCTGCTGTCCAAATGTCTTCGTTGTATTCTACTACCTTTCTCTCTCTATTTATTTGTTTCTAGTATTGTGGTTCCTTTACCAGCTCCCTTCAGTAAATTCCATCCATCTCTTTCCTATACTCAGTACCTCTAATTATAGTCATCTCTATCGGCAGAATCTTCTTTCTTCATTCAAGTGTTGGCTCAGTACTTAGTATACTTTCCAGTATTTTATAAATATGATATCCTGTGTAACTGTTGTTTTTCTCCTTAAGAATCTGCATCCAAAATTCCACTCTTTTCATTAGTTCTTGAATTTTTCCCCTTCCTTCATCATCATCCCTTTCCACTGTGAATTGTAGCGTTCTGCTTGTGTCATGTATAAGAACCGTAACTGTGTAACTCTAAAATATCCCTTCAAATCAGGTAGTCCTTGTTCTATTGAAAGGATCAACTTGTCCCACTTGACTCTTGCCCTCTTCTCCTCACAGATAAAATTATCCAACAATTTATTAACTATGCTACACAACTTCTCCTCTGGCTGATAGAAATATGCTAGACCTGTAAATAAAACTAAAGAACTAAAACATTTTAATGCTATCTATATCCATAGGCAAGATCTTCCAGTTTCTCATTTTTTGTATTATCTTTTATTTAGTCTCTTCACACATATCCTTAGCTACCATAAGAGCATACTTTTTAACCTATACTTTTAAATACTTTATTTTATCATTTCCCCATAAATATGGATATTGCTGACCCAATTCATGTTTTGGTACACAGTTTACAGCTATAGCCTTTTTCTGTATCTTCAGTAATTTTATATCCCCAAAAAAATGGAACTGTCTCAAAATCTTCCACAACACTGATGTCTTTTTCTAATTTTATCAAGTACAAAATAATATCATCTGCAAATATAGCCAACCTTTCTTGAATAGCATGCCAGTTATCTCCTTGAATTTCTGAGTCCCTTATTTTCCTTGCCAATGGTTCTAAATATAAAGCAAACAACAAAGGGGAAAGAGAACACCCATGCCTGGTTCCTCTGTTCAGACTCATCAGATTTTGCCTCCAGTCCCTCATAGATCCTCCTAAATAACCTTATTATTGTGTCAGAAAATGCAAATGCCTTTATAGCCTGACTCTTTAAAACCCAGCTTACTCTGTTGAATGCTTTCTCTGCATCAAGACCCACTAGCAACTTTGGTATTTTCTTACATTCTGTTTCCCTCTGCAATATCATTGTTTTATTAATGTTTTCAAATATTTGTCTCCTCTCCACAAAACCACATTGATCCATATCTATCAATTTTGGTAACACCTTTGGCATTATAGACAAGCACTTATAAACATAGTTTAACATTGAACTTGGGCTGTATAAATCTGGATCTGATGGGTCTTTACCGTGTTTAGGTGTTACAGCCACTACAGCTTTTTTTCCAGGATGTCGGTGCTTCTTATCCTTTTAAAATAATGTTAAACAAAACCTTCTAGATCTTATTCATAGGATCATAGGAGGTTATTAGGCTAATGGCCCCAGGGCCCTTACAAGCCTAGCCAAGTTCAACCTGTGTTCCCAAGGGTGTCTGATTCAAACAGACATTAAAATCAGCACTTATTACCCCTGTCCAAAATGGACACAGATGGAACCCCTGGGGTAAATTTCTGGTTACCCATCCAATCATCCAAATTATACTTTAATAGGGCCAATAAGGGGCTTTGTTTAGCATAAATAGGAAGCTTGTTCCAAAGGTGGGGCAACCTCTGTGAGACAAAGTTCTGTTGATGTCACACACCAGGTTAAGGTCCTTTGAGCACATGATGCATGTGCCATTTGACTTGCGAATGTGCAGCATTTTCTTTAAAGATGGGGCAGAGATTGCTCTATATTCAAAGCACAGGTTGCCTCTGAGCAGTCTGTATAATGTAGCGTAATGTGACAACGACTTCAGTCTGTCCACATAAGACAGATCTAAAAGACCCTGAATCTTCTGTGTAAGGAACCTTTGTGGTATTTCCAATTGCTGCAGGTGTTTGGAAATGAATATACCAAAGGGAGCACTGGACTACATTATTGGCTTGATGAGGGAAGAGTACAGGGGGTTATAACCTCTTTTTTTCTGGAGGCAATGCCCTTACTTATGAGATGAGAAATATAAAATGCCCTTCTTACCACTGTGGAGACATGGTGATTGAAGTTTAAGGTTGCTGTTGACCTGTGTGCTCAGATCTCTCACCACTGACTGTGTGCTTAGGGTATTGCTATTGATATGGTAGTTTGCAGGAATATCATCCTTGCTGAAGGGAATGATAATGCATTTTTTGCATTACGTTTAAGACCACAAGACTTTCTTGCAGGATGTTGACATTGCTAGGGGTTTCAATGATCCTCATTTTCTTCCCTCCTAGCTTCCAAAGTTCAGCCGGAATACCATCCCGGAATACCATCTATTCCTGGAGACTTTACTGCAGAGTGTTATACATCCCCCTTCTTTTCTCATCTCCTCCTATTTAACTGTTAATTGTTAAGTTTCATCTGCATCTAACCTTGGCATATTTAAGTCATCATCATCAACCCTCTTTTTCCCATTTTCTACTTGGGTCTAGGGTGTAGTGTCAACGGTTGTCATCTCTCTCATTTCAATGCCACTCTCCTGCCTTCTTGGACACTCATGCCTGACTGTAGATCTTCTGTCACAAAATCCATCTGCCTCTTTGCTGGATGCCATCATTTCCTCTTGCATTCTTCCTCTCTGTCCCAAATCTTCTTCAGCATATTGTCTGCTTTTCTGCTCATGTGCCTGAACCACCATAATATGTTGTCTTTGACCTTTTCTGCAATTGAAGTTACTTAGGCCTCTGCTCTTATCTCCTCATTTCTTCATCTCTCCCACAGTGTGCATCCTACCACCCATCTCAGGCACTTCATCTCCATCATCTATAGGTTCTTCCGCTGCTCTGACTCTTCTGCTCAGGTTTCTGTACCATTCAGTAGTATGGGTTGCACTACTGTTTTGAGCACCTTTCTTTTCAGCTTCCTTGGCATTCTTTTGTCATATGCTACACCTGACAATCTATGCCAGTTGGCTGCAGCCATCTCATTCTTCCTTTGACCTCTTCATTCAGACCTCCCTTTTCCTCAATCACCCCTCCCAGATACTTGAAGCTGCTAGTTTGCTCCACTATTTTCACTTCTATCTTAATTCTCAGTTTCTTCTGATTTCCCACATTTGCTGCAATTACAGCTGCCTTATCTATGCTCAGTTTCATCCCGTGCATCTTCAGTTTGCATTTCATTCGCCTATCCTTTGCTGAAGCTTTTGCTCAGAGTCTGCCTATAATGCCACATTGTCTGCATAGAGCAACTTTGTTGATCTGTCCCCTCTGACCTCTTTGCTGATGTAGTCCATCACCAGTATGAACAGTAATGAACTCAGAGATGAACCCTGATGCACACCCACTCCCACTGGACCCATTTCTGAGACTGAACACTGTTCATACTTGAGTCATTGGGTCCTTGTACATAGTTTGTACTAATTCTACCAATGTTTCCGTGACTTCAAGCTACCACAGGACTGCCCAAATCAGCTGTCTTAGGACTTTGACATATGTTTTCTCCAAGTCTAGGAATGTCCAGTCGGACTCTTTCTACATCACTATCTTCTTCTAAACTATCTATCTCATTGCAAACATTGGGTCAGTTGTGCTGCATCCTGATCTGAATCCAAAATGCTCATCTCTCATCTTACATTCCAGTACCCTGCATTTCTGTTATCAATAACCCTCTCCAGACCTTTCATGCAATGTGAAAGGAGTTTGATATCTCTGCCCACAGTTATGAATGTCGCCTTTGTACTTGAACACTGGCACTAGTATGTTTATTCTCCAGTCATTTGAGATATCTCTTTTCCCCCATACTGCTATGAGTACCCTCAGGACCCATTTGTCCCCTTGCTCACCTGGCATCTTTATCATATCTGCTGTGACCTCATCCAAGTCTGCTGCTTTCCATGACTTCATTTTCCTTGGTGCTGTTCTTACTTCTTCTATGGTGGCTCCTCCCCTTCTCTCATTGTAGGCTGTGTCTTGGACAGTACAGTCCTTGTGGAGTTTTCTTCATTCAGAAGCTGCTGGAAGTACCCCTTCCATCTGCCTTTGATGTCCTGTGGACTGGTAAGCAGGTTGTTGCTGACATCCCTCATAAAGGGTGTCTGATTATTTTCTTTGTCTGTCTGCCTTTGCCTTGCAACCTGATATAGTTTCTTTGTGCCATCTACTGACTCACTATCTAGATGCTGCTAGAGTGCCTTTTATACCTTGTTCTTTGCTTATTGTAACTCCTTTCTTAGCCTCTTTGTTAAGCAGCTAGTACTTTGTCTTCCATAAATAGTTCCATTTGTGATTTTGTCTTGATTTCCCCACTTTTCTGCATATAAAAGTGTTCATAAAATTTCTGAAATATCTCTAATACCTCTACATACAGTAGTTCTGGTTATTTTTGTTTTTATAGGTTCCCAAGAATAAGACAACTTCTTGAACAGGACACAGCTCCACACACACACTCTCAGCCCACAAGCAATTTAAAACTTGCTGGAGCTATCAAAGAAAGTCCAGAAACCCACCCACCTATTCCAGCAACACTAACCATAGTTACCAAGGGCATGTTGTTACAGTCTTACAAGTGGGTACTCAGGTATGGCATCTCCTTAAGAAGTAATCCTCAAAAAAGTAAAAAAAAGAATAGGTTCATAGCTTCATAGGTTCGTACTAGGCTATCTGCCCTAGGGCATTTATAAGCCTAGCCAGAGTGTGTGTGGCTTTCACCACCACTTAGGATGAGAATACTACGCCCATTTAGGGTTTAGTTTACTGTGCCTCTGTCTAGTAGTGACACAGAGATGACTCCCAGGGTAAACCTACGATCTCCCATCCACTCGTCAAGATTTCTCTTGAAGAGAGTTAGTGAGGGGCTCTGCCTAACATGGACTGGGATTCTGTTCCAGAGTGTAGGGAGCCTCTGGGTTATGAATCTGTCCCTCCAGCATGTCCTATTTATTTCTGAGTTGAGGTTCAAATCTCTTGCTCTCGTGGCTCTGATGGATTTGCATTTTCTGAGGTGGAGCATGTCCATTAATTCCGGATTGGACATGGCCTTGTACGTCAGGCATAGATCACCTCTGAGTAGGCGGTATGCGACTGAATAGAGCTGGAGTTTCTTCAGCCGGGCAGCATATGACATATGTTTGAGACCCTTTATCCTCTTGGTGAGGAACTTTTGGGGTCTTTCCAACTGCTGCAGGTGTCGGGTAAGATACATCCCAAATGGGGCATTGTACTCAATTATGGGCCTGATAAGAGAAGAGTACAGGGGCACAATGACCTCTCTTGATCTAGATGTGAATCCCTTCATGATAAGGTGGGCAATATAGAAGGTCTTCCTAACCACTTTGGCAAATGTTTCCCTATATGAGGAAATTGCCAGTCATCTTAATATCATCATTAAATATTCACACTGATCAGAATGATTTATCAAAATTATATATCTTCATACTTCTCAACCTCTTAGCCCATGAAATCTGGACAAAGCAAAAAATAATATGGGTACAAAGGCCCAAAAATAGGAACAGATTTCATATATTGCTCTTATAACCTGGGTTTAACATTAGCATGCATTTTCTAAAGGACATGAAGTCTGAAACTCAAATATTTGTAATTATTTAGAGTCTTCTATTAATTGTTTGCCAGAAAACCACAAATTTTATGAGAAATAGAGAAAAAATATCAGGCAAAAATTTGAACATTCTTTGAAAAACTGGACAGTTGAAAGATATGCACCTTTCAGACCACTACCCATAACAATTTGTGAGTAAAATAAGTACAAGTCATACTATTTTTTTCTAGCAAAACAAACAGACCATTAAATAATTGAAAAGTGCATCCAGATTATTAGATTTAAAATACTTACTGCCTAGAGGGGAATAATTACTATCATAGTAAGAAGGAGTAGTCATGCCAGAGGTCAACTGGCAGTGGTAGTACCCTTACTAAATCATAATCACTGAATATCACCATTATGACCGGTCATTCACACAAGTCATGCATATCCCATTCCCCTGTCATACCCCATTCCTCTGCCAATCCCAAATTACTAGTAATGGGCAGGTGAAGATAAAAACATTACAAGTCTAAAGAATGCTGCATGAACATTTTTGTTGCTTCTCAAGACATTCCTGCCTTAACAGTTAAACTGAATTTAAAATAGCAGAGTTTCAAAATTATTAAACAACTTTCCCTTCACATTTTTTGCTTAAAGGCAAAGCCTCTATACTTTTCTTCCATCTTAGCTTGACCTCATCCTACTAATAAAGAAGGTATCATGATCAATCAAACTGCCCTAGTATAAACTGACGCCCTATGCTCAGTACCATGTAATGGGCACAAACACTCAGAAGTCTTTTCCATACATCAGTTAAAGAAAAGATACCAAAATTTGTAGAATTCTTAATAAGACTGATACACCAAGACATTACAGATAAAGGAATCTTATTTAAAATATATAAGGGTAATAAAATAAATACAAGTGATTGTAAAGATAACTATTGGAATTACTTTACGACAGTTAACAGTTATTCTCCTAGTAGTAGTGACACGATCAAAGTGATCTCATCTTCAGCTCTAACCACAATGTCTTTAAAATGGAAATTATTTTCCTGGAAATTCTTGCATAAAACTGTCATTGCCCCACATAAAGTTTAACTTATATATAATAAGAAAATTAAATGTCGTAGATGTGGTCTGGAACTTAAAGCTGATTGGCAGCACATGATTTGTGATTGTAAAGTAATTAAACTATTTTGGAAATACGTTAATTTTTTTACAAGCTTTATTTACAGATAACTTCATGTTAAATAATTCCATATTCCTTTTCAATGTACCAATTCCGACATGTGTCAATGAAAATGATTATCCTCTTCTTTGGAGTCTTTTGACTTTTGTGAGGAAAGTAGTCACAAAAAACTGGAAGAATGTCTCAACACCATCAATGTAAGAATCCTTGAACATAGCAACTGAAACCTGTCAATTAGAAACATTGTCAATCAAAGGAAGAACCACTAAAACAACTCCTGAGTTAAACTCATGGATTAAACTCAAGAACTTGTTGACTAAAGAAATAACAAATTAATACCAAGAAATTCAAAACTGGAGCAAAACTTAACATAGTTAATATAATGGACAACAATCTCATTCATGTAGACACCTTGTAAATAGTTGATGTTACTGTATTTTG
Organism: Protopterus annectens; assembly: GCF_019279795.1. NCBI lineage: Eukaryota > Metazoa > Chordata > Ceratodontiformes > Protopteridae > Protopterus > Protopterus annectens. The sequence continues at coordinate 279,523,003 of NC_056735.1, read as the reverse complement.
TTGTTAATGAAATGTTTGTTTTTATTTATTGATGTAAAGTTAACACTTATGTTCATCAATTTACTTATCTAATTCATATTTTTCAATAAAGCATTTTTTGAGAAAAAAAACGTGTAAAATATTGCTGTATTTGAAACTCTCACACTATCAGTCTTCTCTGTCACACGTATACTTTTACCTAATAATATTCTGTACAGATGACCTTTGATGCTGTCTCTGTATTCCTCCTTGCCATATGTCATATTCTGACATCTGTTCTATGTGTTTTACTAGATGTGTTACACACTATTGCAAAATGAATTAACTTTTTACACTTTGCAGATGTCTTTCCTTTGGTTAGGCATACTTCTTTGGATGATAATTCCTCTGTATTACATTTCTTCACAGTAGGAGAAATAAGCCTAGCTAATTTGCCTTTTAACTGTGTCAATATTCCACTTTTCCTCCATTCTTACCCTTTATCTTATCCCTTTTCCACCTGTCCCATTTCTTCTTCTTCTTCAATGGCTTTGTGAATTTTCTCTCCACCAACTACTGCAGTGATGCATTCCATGGGCCCACAACCCTCTTTGTTAAAAAGTACTTTCAGAGATCCATAGGATAGTTAGTCCCTATAATATGCTACCTGTGCCCTTTCTTTCCTCCTGTGACCTTCCTGTTCAGAAAAACCACTTTGCATATCTTTGATATGATCTTGTACACTAGTATCATCCCCCCATCTTTTCTGGTCTCAGCTGAGAATAGCTCTTTCTTCTGTATCCTCTGGTTATATTACTTCCCCTCCATCAAATAAATATTCCTGGAAGCCTTTCCCTGAATTCATTCCAGTAGCCCAATGCCCCTTTCCTCCAACAGCATGTAGAACTACTTGTAGTACTCAAGTTGTGGTCTGATAAAGACTCTCTAGAGTGGAAACACTACTCTTTGTTTTTAAAATCTATCCACCATAAAATACACCCAAGCACTTTGTTTGCTCTCTGCCCTCTCAATCCATTTCTGATAGTCCATTCCACCCCAGATTATCTTCATATCAAGTTCACCTATAATTTTGTCATAAAATTTGATCTAGTTTGACTAACAGTTCCTTCTGGCAATGGACCCATGTTGAGTGCAGTCCAGGAGACTGTTGCCTCTAGATGTCCATTCAGCCTTCCCTTCAGCATTTGCACTGCTACTTTTCTGATACTTATGTTAAGCTAACAGGCTTATAGTTCATCCATTTTTCTGTGCCCTCTTGTAAAAAATATCACACTTGCCATATTCTAGTTCTCTGGCACTTTTGCACTGGACACTGATTTATTTTAGATATTGGTAAGGGGCCTTCCAATACACTGACCAGATTTCTGAGAACTCTGGGAGGTACCAATCTGATTGCTCTGCTTTATCTTAAAGAGAAAACAGCTTCTGCTGACCCTCTTCTGTCTCTATTCATGTGTATATCTTCTTTCTGTTTTGACCGACTCATATCCCAGCATGTCCACTCTTCTTGCTTTGTTTTGTAGAGACATGAAACAGGGTATCAGTTTAGTATTGCTATTTTTTTCAGTCTTCTGTGAGCTCCTACCCACCTTTGCTTAACCTAGCCAGTTCTGCTACCTCCTTCTTTGTTCATGCTCTGTACTGCTACCTCCTTCCTTCTTCCTGATCTTTACTTAGAGACAAAGTAACTGCTTCTATTCTTGACACTTACAGTTAATGCATTTCCAACCTTAGCTTTTGCTGCCCTAATGATCTTTGTTGCATTTTGCTTGCCTCCTAGTACTGTGCCTATTTCACCTTCACACCTCTTGCCACCAACTGCATTTCTGCTCTCTGGTTACGTACTATATAGGTTACCCCTTTGTTTGTGTTACTTTGTTTTATAGTTGCTCATCTTTTAAAATTAACATTCACTTGAGCTTCCTATTATGTACCCTAAAAAGAGAATCTTAACTATTAAACATACACCTGTGAGAAATATTACCTGAAAAAACAAGAAAATAAAATGCAAATGACATTATTTTATGTTAATTTATTCTATTGATATCTTGCTTAATCTTTGAAATTACTAAATGCATTTCCAATTTGTTTCAGCAATAAATTCAGCATGGAGCCCTGACTCTCAGCTTAAAACAAAGTTAGGACACCTTTACATAAAACTTGTAATGTATGAGGGAGAATGCTGCATATCGCTGACACCACAGAGATAGCAAACCCGATAGCAGATAGATTTGGTGAAAATTTCACCCCGCCCCACCCTACATATCTGAAGAACAGGCCATCAAAGCCTTGTCCAAGGCAAATAACACAGCCTCTATGGGATCAGATGGCATCCCAGGCTTTCTTCTAAACAGGCTAAAACATGAACTAGCATCACCATTATGTACCCTTTTCAATCATAGTCTAACCACAGGCTTTGTTCCTGCGTAATGGAGAACAGCAACAGTTATTCCATTCCATGAAGCTGTCCTAGCAACAGACCCAGGGAATTACAGATCCATAAGCCTGACCAGCCTCATTTGTAAGGCCATGGAAGGTATCATTAAGGGCCTCATAAATAAAGACATAGGTGACCTCCAAACCCTGGATCCTACCCAATTTGGCTTCATTAAGTGCAGACCATGCCTCTTAAATCTGGTGGATTTTTTCAAAAATGTGACCAGGGCCATTGTGGGGGCAAATCTGTGCACACAGCATACCTCAACTTGGCAAAGGCTTTCCATACAATCCCACACTCAGGCATCACCAATAACCTTAGCAAACTGAATATAAACCCCTTTGTTGTAAGATGGATTGTTAACTGGGTCACAAACCAGATGTACACTATCAAAGTGGGTGATTCCACATCAGCCAGCAGACTTGTCACCATCGGGGTGCCACAGGGGTGAGTGCTGGATCCCCTACTGTTTGGTTTAAACTTCTCAGAAGTTCAGGTCAATACTAAGGGGCTATGTCTGACCACGTTTGCAGATGACTGCAAACTGGGTGCAATTACTGAATCCGCAAATGAAGTCAATGTACTCCAGGAAGGTCTTACACAGACCAACGACTGGTGTCTTAGTCACAGTCTCAAACTGAATGCAGAGAAATGCATCATCATTCCTTTCAGCACAAACAATGTTCATTTACACTATCAAATCAACTACAATACCCTAAGTACCCACAATGTGGTAAGGGACTTGGGTTCACAAGTTCACAGCGACCTTAACTTCGACCACCATGTGTCTACTGTAGTAAAAAAGGCTTTCTATGTAACACACTTGATTAGTAAAGGCATTACCTCAAAAGCAAAAGAGGTTATAACCCCTCTATACTAGGCACTAATCTGGCCCATAACTGAGTATAATGCCCCATTCAGCATGTACCACACAAAGCACCTGCAGCAATTGGAGAGACCGCAGAGGTTTCTAACAGAGATCAAATGACTCGAGCACATGCAGTACACAGACAGAGTAAAATACCTGTGACTTTACTCTGTATCATAGAGACTTCTTAGCAGCAACTTATGCCTGGCTTGAAGAGCAATCAGACCCAAACCTCATGAATTTGCTTCATGTCCATAAATCAAACGGGACTAGGGACACCCATTCCAGGGACCTAAATATGGCCTGTGACTTAAATAAGGCATGCTGGTGGGACAGATTTATCTCTCATAGACCGCTGCATCTTTGGAATAGGCTACCTATTGTTCTGAAACAGAACACCTCTATGACACTGTTCAAAAGGAACCTGGACGAGTGGAAAGGGCACCATAAATTCTTACCGGGAATAGCGACCACAATCCTCCTGGACATGGGCAGTCATTACTAAATGCACCCTTGGGTATTAACTAATATTTCTATGGCATTATATTGGGATGAAATGGCTATGCTTGAAATGACCTCTGGGTCAATTGCCTAGTAATGTCCTATGATCATATGATCCTATTTAACTACTGCCTAAGAGCAAAGTTCATCATTAAACTATTACATTATTTACACCATTACACTTTAATTTAGCTCTTATCATGCCATTCAAATAAAGAATAGCATCAATCAAAATTATAGTATTACCCATAATATATGTCATGCATGCCCAATTAATCAAATACAGTTATTAAAATATGAATTCCCAAAGTATTATTGGCATTCACATATTGGATTATCCTCGCAATATCAAACAAAATATGATATTGAAAAGTTGGTAGGTTTGAGCAGCTTCTCAAAAATCGTATTGTGATTTAGTTAAAAGCACGTCTCAGAAGAGCAGTCCAGCAGTACAGAGGTATAACCATTTTCTTGCTTAGTTCCTCCAGTAATTCTTGCTTCTGCTTAGAAAGAAATGCCAAATGTACAAAGAAGTGTACAAAGAAGAACTGCTGTCAGTGAGAGTAGGTAGTGCTGCATTAGAATCAGAGTTCTGGTATGTAATTCTGAAAGTTTCCATTTTATTAGCATGTTGAGCCAGAGATATTGTCTGGCTGATGCCAGCTGTTAATCACTTGGGGATGATTGCAAGTTTCATCTTACCTAATAGCTCATGGCGGAGGTTAAGGAATCTAGCCTAAACTGACAAAGTGATGACTGTGTACCAGCAGATCATCTGCAGAAAGAGGTATATGCATGGAAGTATATGTTCACAAATCAGTGAAAGCCATGCATGGGAGAAGGAGATAAGAGCAGGCCCAGCAACTTCCTACCATTCGGTCTTATCTCTTCTTCATCATGATTTATGATAATAAGTGAAAGGCTTCTAGATATTGATGATTGCTAAATGGAGAGAGATATCAAACTATAATTAAAAATGAGATAATATGAAGGAATATTATTAAACGTCCTTCCAATATCTAAACTTAACAATTAGCATGTTTATGTGTTTTACTGGCCACATTCATTCAAACTAAAACTATTTTGATATAATCCTATGTTTGGATGACAAAAACCCAGTCTAGGCATTACTAATAAAACTGGGTGCAAGGGATTTAATGATTTGGGCAATTAGGTTTATAAAATAGTTCTAGTTAATATTAATTTATTTTATTTATCATTTGCTGACTAGGTTAGTCCCACTAGCTATTACCCTCTTTTCATGGGAAACCCAAGCTGGCATTTATACGACTAGGGGAAATATGGCCATGGCATTGGGGAACTTCCCTACTCATTTTGATAGGTGCCATGCGATCTTTTACATCCACCTGGGCTACCACCAACTTAAGCAGATGAGACCTCAGTTTAATCATCTAAAGGATGTTATTTTATTTATTTGAGGGTATGAGAATCCTCCTAATGTGCGGGTTGCTCCCCCCACTCCACCCCTAATTATATATACCAACTCCAAGATCACACTACAGTGAGGAAATGGACATTTTTCTTATCTGTACCTTACCTACAAATAAGTACGTGCTGTTTACTTTCTGTTGGCCTGCTATAGATGTTCGATGTTTTCTTTTTACGATGATGTGCCATTTTATTGTAAGGGATGTTTGTAGGTTTGTGTTCAATGAATGGATCTTTGAGGAACGTGCCATTTGATGGTTGAACATAGACATGATTTTATCCGGGTGGTAATGCATGCATTAAACATTTTATTATACATGCCCTAAACAATAACCTTGGTGCATTCAAAACTAAATGTAAAAAAAAAAAGAAAAAATATTGTTTGTGTGTGTGTGTGTGTGTGTGTGTGTGTGTGTGTGTGTGTGTGTGTGTGTGTGTGTGTGTGTGTGTATATATATATATATATATATATATATATATATATTTTTTTTTTTTTTAAGGATTCTAGCTCCCCTGCATCCTCTTCCCATATACCCTTGCTAATTACATATAATATCTCCAAGATCGCACAATACCAGTAAAAGGCATATTCTCAAACCTTGGGAATTGTGTGGCTTGATACAATTGTCAAACATCTGCTTAGCTAATCAAAAAGTAAATTTGACCATAGTTTTACTCCCTGATACCTGTATATATGGAATTACAACTTTTCTTTGAAAAGTCATAAATTTGAATTTTTTTATCACTGAACTTAAATGTTTGAAATTAAAAACATTTTTTTTTTTTTGCAAGGGGCAAGTCCCTTCAGTCTTCCACACCACCTGCTAATTATGTATGCCAACTCTGACATCACACTACAGTAGGGAAATGGCAAATTTCCTAATCTCTACAGTTCCACAGTCTTGTCCAGAAAAAGCTGTTAATGTTCAATCAACTGGATTTCCATTCAGCTGTTCTTGCTTTTTTCCCCTTTTCAACAAAATGACTTGTTGATGAAAGGCATATATCACATGCATACATACCACTGCAGTCTAATTTAGCTCTTATCATGCCGTCTGAATAAAGGCTAGTATCAATCAAAATTACAGAATTCACCATAAAATATGTTATGCACACCACCTTAGTGGTATACATGCATGCAAATACACACACATTCATATATATATATATATATATATATATATATATATATATATATATATATATATATATATATATATATATATATATATATATATATATATATATATATATATATATATATATATCTAGCTCTCTCTATATATATTTATTTATTTAACATTTGTTGACTGGGAAAGTCCGACTTGGAACAAAGCCACTTTTCAGTAGAGGCCCAGGGAGAAATGCTCCAGATGCATGTATTTGTAATATGGGAGAAAACCGGAGTACCTGGAGGAAACCCACACGAATGCAGGGAGGACATGCAGACTTTGCACAGAAGGCACCCCAGATGAGAATCGAACCAGAGAACCTCTTGCTGTTGCTGTGACCACTGTGCCATTCAAAAACATACACACAATTACCATTTAAAATGCAGAATAGACATTTGGTGGAAAAGTTTGTGTGGATGTAAAAAGAGAGAAGGCACAAATAACTGCATACACATTTGTGAGAATCTAAACTGGCCAAATTAAACTTTTATATAATGTTGGTAAATAGCACTGTAGAGGAAAAAGAAATGCTTGCCTGAAATGTTGGCAGTTATGAAGGTGTTCAGGCTCTTGTTACAGTGTTTACTGTGCATATGCAAATGTTTTTGTTTAGGATTACAGCAAGTTCTAGGTAAGGGGATAGATTTGGTTTTGTGTGTGTTTGGGTTGCGTGTATTCTGTGTATTTTGTTTTGTACTGTGGTACTGTTATGGAAAACCTTTAAGGGCAGGGATAGCGTTAGCACAGATGAGTTAGGTAGAGCAGGGGGCTGATTTACAGTAGTGTTAAAGTGCATTATAGACCGTTCTTCTTCCAAACTAGTGTGCTATTTTAGATTTTGGGACTGGAGTACCAGTTTCTTCCAACTCCCTTTATTCTTGTGCTCCTGCTTAGTCTGCAGCAAGTGATTTAGCTCTATCCCTCTGTGGAAAGAGTGGGCTGCTCTTATGGTATTGTATTTGCTAGTACTGCTTCACCTTGTTCTAACAGACATTTATAACATGAATGAATGTTGCTTTCTTTCTACATGCATAATTTAAGATATTACAGCAAAGCCATGGTAAGGTATACATTGCTTTAGGGTATTCCTGTAAATATAGGGTGCCTTGGAACAAGCCACAGTATCACAGGGTACAGGTATTATTATTTATTTATTTATTTACATTTGTTGACCGGGAATGTCCGACTGGACGCAGGTCCATTTTCAGCGAAGACCCAGGGAGAAAAGCTCCACAGATTAAAATATTACAGACATAGTTACAAATTAAGAATCCTAGCAATTAAAATATTACAAACATAGTTACAGATGAAGAGCATATTACATTCAGTAGATAACTAGCATCTGTTCTATCCACGAAGTCATAGCAGATATTAACAATTGTTACAATAAGAAGTTATGGCCATATAATAAGTAGATCATATAAGCTATCTTCCTGAAGTGCAGTTCATGTATTGTGAAACACTGTTGTGCATGCCAAATGTTTGACATATGCAAGTTTTCTCATTCAGCGTCACAGATAGAAACATTTTCATGTAGTTTTAGTGAATACTCATACATAAAATAAAAAGGGTCAGTAAAACTAAGATAAGGTGTATGTTCTGAAACACTTTTGGAATGCTTGATATATCATCTATAATCTCTCTCTGTAGTCTGTATTTGGGCATGTAATTGAAGACTGTGCATTAAAGAATGACCAAAGAAATTACTAACCAAAAGCATGATGAATACATAATGCATGTTCCTTCAGTAATGGCTCAGAAAAAGAAATCTGGACAAAGCTTAAAATAATTGGGGGGGGGGGGCAAATGCCCATAAATAGGCACAGATTTTAAATATTGTTTTTATATACTTAGAAAGTTGCTAGAATAATAGGTTTTGTGTTAGCATGCATTTTTGAAAGAAGTCTGAAAACTCACGTGTGTCATTATTTAATTACTTCAATCCTCAGTTATTTGCCAGAAAACCACAAATATTATGAAGAAAAGACCAAAAATATGCGGTAGAAATCTGAACGTTATGTGAAAATTTGGATGGTTGAGAGGTGTCTTGGTTGCTAGCCATGGGCATGAGCAGTGAGATGTACCAGGCATTCACTACAGCATGTGGAAATGGGTGGTAAAGGTAGTAGAAGCAAGCAAGATAAAGTTACCTGGGCAGGCATTAATGTTTTGTGGTCATGCCTGAGGGTCAATGACCTACATGTGGATCACAGGTGCTGTTTTGTTAAGAGTTCAGGGTAAAATTGTTTCTAGCTGGGGACTAGCTGAAGCCCCTTTACCTACAGTGGGTATATTTCCATTTAGCTGATATCCTTTCCCAATTTAATTTCGAGTATAATGGTATCTTCATTGGTTTCCTTCTTTTAGAATTTTAATATTCATGTATTATATCTGTATTTTTATTTCTGTTTTACTAACACTATGTACTCTGACTTTACTGTAGTCCAGTCGTAATCTTCTCTACCTATAATTTCAAGAAGCATTAATTAGAAGTGTTATTAAGAAGGATAACTAGGAACTTGCTAGTAAAGAACAGAAAAGAGCAGCCAGCAAGAAAACAATAACTTGCTCTGTGCTTGGGATTATCAGCTATTTCTCTGGTGCTGTTATTCACCCACTGACAAAAAAAACAATGCTTCTCAGTTTCATAGTAATACTAGAACTACAAGAATGTTTTCGTGCACATCAGTAATTCTTTCCCTATGACATGAGATAATCATAGATTTCATACCATGTGTTTTGTCTGTGAAATAAAGATGAAGTTGTTGAAATGTGTTATTAATATAAAGATATTATAACTCAAAATGTTGATGATATGTTAGATGCATATACCACAGAAGTAAAACTACAGTATAAAGTTTCATGGTTCGACTTTCACAAATTGGGGTGACTCTGACTCCAGTGCAGGCAGTCATAGCACTGTTTTGAACTTTGACCTTAATCCTGTATCACTTGTGATGCTATTTTTTACTTATTTGATGCTGGATACCCAAAAGTATAAACCAGTCATAAAGGACCTACTTCACACACTCCTCATGCCAAAGGAAAACAGAAAACAAGAAATACATTCAAAAGTACATTCCATAACTATACAGCAAGAGAGAAAATGAGCAACAGTGTGCAGTGAGTTAAAACATATAAAAACCTACAAGAAGAAACCAAATGAACAGCAGTATAGAGTTAAATTAGAAGCAGTTGACAAAAGAAAAGTTATAATACAGAGCAGAAACTAACTGCTGTATTTTACACCAGGGATAAAGTAATATAATAATTAAAGTTTCAAAACCTTAATAAAGTAATAGAAAATAAGCAAAGCATATGATATAATATTTCAGTACTTCAAAATGTTAATAAAATAAAAAAACAAGGCAGATAAAAGCATTTCAGTACTTCAAACCTTCAATAAAATAAAAAATAAATAAATAAACAAAACACATACTTCAGTACCAATGGTAAATCTGAAGGATTGCAAAGTAGAGCTAAGGTCAAATTACTACTTCATATTGCTTGTCACTCCAGCTCAGTTTTTAAGGGGGATGCTTCCTCTGCAGAGTCTGTACAGATTCCTTGTATTATGTGGGGTTTTGGCAATTGTTTGATTTCTTCTTACATCCCAACAATGTGTTGCAGGTGTACTGTTGACAAGTGTGCTTGTGGTGTGCAAAGTAAGGGTATCTGCACTTCTTGTAATGTGGTGGTGCACCATTCAAGGTGAGTTTCCTAATCTGAATCCATTAAGAGCTTAGAGAGGCTGCAAATCCCCCTTGTCCTGAGATGGATTAAGCTGGTAATTAGAGGATGAATGAATTAATGAATGGTAAATTTTAAGTAAACTTCTAGAAAGAGCACTCATCTGACAGTCTGAAGCCTCAACATAAAATATTAATTCAATAAAAGTAGTAGACGGAATTAGACACTGAATGAAATAACCTTTAAGTACTGTAGGTTTCCATGGCTTCAGGGCCATTCTTTGGTCATCTGGTGCCATACATGAAAGGACTCCATGGCACCCCCGCCACACCACCCGGTTCCCCCATCCTGGTCTACCTGCACCATCCAGATTACTTTGTTCTTCCTTTTTTCAGTTTGTCTTACTCTTCAGTTTTTCCTGTATTCATTCAGCACATTTTTAACTAGGCAAGACTGCTCTAGTTAACTATTTATGAAACAGCTGCATTTAGCTTAGGGTCTGGATGCTCTGAGGTGCATTTTGCATTTTTAAGCAACTTTTTCATCCAGTGTTGGCCTGATTAAGAGAAAACATTCAGTCCTGCTCATCAGCTTTGTTTTTTTTTCTCCCTGAAACCTTTCAACACACCTTAATTGATCCAGACTACACTGTAATAACTGTGGTGGAAATAACTGCAATAAGCAGGGAAAGGGGGTGGGTTCAAGATGCTTTGAGGTGTACAGTTTTTTTAAACAAGCTTTTCATTCAATAATGGCCTGAACTAAAATCACGATTAAGGGAAGAAATTAATTCTTGTTCTTCAAACACAGTTTCCGAGAAACATTTAAAACACCCTAACTGATCAAAACTACAATGTAATAACTAAATTAAGGTGGTGATCTAGTGGCATCTAGTCACCCAGAAGGCATGGATTTATAAATGCTCTGAGGTGCATTTTACAATTTTTTCCAACCTTTTGATTCAATGAAGGCATAAACAAAAATCATCCATAATGAAAGAAATTCAATCGTACTTTTTTATTTAAGGAGGAAATGACTTATAAACAAGATTAATGCTCAAACGTAACCAAATAGCAATGCCCTATAAACATAGAAGATCATATCAGTAAATAGTACTTACCTCACTACACCACCTTACAAAGGTTGCCACTTTCTGTGTATCCCCATCTGATGTTAAGCTGGAATGAATATTAAGGGACAAATTGGCAAAATCGTATATTTCAGGTTGCTGCTGATATATGTATATAGATACACATGCAAATACATATATGCATGGATCTAGGACTATTGAACAAAAGTTCAATAGTCCGAATCCACAATAACTGAACGCACTTTAACGAAAGTGCTATCACCAAAAAAGCGCTTTCGTTAAGGTGCGTTCGGAAAAAAAACAAAACAATAAATCTTCTTTTATGCAGGGGGGCTGTTGCCCCCACCCCCCTACTTTTATATTCTCACTCTGAGGTCACACTACAGTGGGGAAAAGAGAATTTTCCTTTAACCTCACCGTAGTGCGACTGGCACAATGAGCCTACTTATCCGAAAGTGCTGCTTCGGTGAACAGCACTTTCGGTTAAGTATGTTCGGTGATGTCTGCTTCGGCAGAAAGTGCCGTCAGGGATCTGTATGGACCCATATGCATATATATATGAAAAGTAAATATATATATATATATATATATATATATATAGATAGGTAATTATACACACACACACACACACACACACACACACACACACACACACAGCATACCTCCTCACCCCTTCCCTCAAGAGACAGCCATCTTCTACGTACCCCTCTAATGTCAGACTTATACAAAACTGAAAAACAAATAAAATATTTAATTGATTTTCTATCCACCCTTCTAATGTTTGTGAGGAAAGCTAAAAAATGACCACACTGTCCCCAGCCCAAAACAAGAATAGTGACCTCTGATATTTGAGAGGAAAGTTAAAGAAATAAAGTGATAAAGGAATATCAAATGAATCCCAGCAAAGAAAACATCAAACAAAACAAAGAAAGAAGCCAGGAAACAAAGAGGCATAATTTAATGGCAGATTATATAAATGAATAAGCACTTTGACTTAAAATCTGATAACGTTGAAGAATTAATTACATCATTCCCAGCTCCCCACATAAGCTATAATGACCTATTTACTCCTATGAGCAGGGCTGGTTTTAGAGTAGGTGTGGCTCAGGAAAGACGTCACTACTAAACCTGTGTGAAAATCGACTTATGCAACCTATAATCAGTTATGCAAGCTGTGAACGTCTAGATGTTCGATGCTGCATTTTATGCCTTATTGTTTTGACAGAGAACTTAAGATGAGCAAATCACAAAAGGGTCATTTAGTTTCATCCATAAAGCTGCCACTCCAAAGAACCAGCTATAGGTTCATAGGTTCATAGGTTTATACTAGGCTATCTGCCCTAAGGCATTTATAAGCCTAGCCCAAATTTTTGTGGCTTACGCCACCCCTTATATGAAAAAATACTGTGCCCATTAGTTTGTTGTGCCTCTGTCCAGCAGTGACACAGATATGATTCCCGGGGTAAACCTACGATCTCCCATCCACAGGTCTAGATTTCTCTTGAACAGAGTCAGCGAGGTGCTCTGCCTCACATGGACCGGGATTTTATTCCACAGCATAGGGAGTCTCTGAGTGATAAATCTATCCCTCCAGCACGTCCTATTTATAGCCGTGCTAAGGTTTAAGTCGCTTGCTCTAGTGGTTTTGGTGGATTTGGATTTTTTGAGGTGGAGCATGTCCATTAATTCAGGGTTGGACATGGCCTTGTATGTCAGGCACATGTCACTTCTCAGCAGGCGGTATGCGACTGAATAGAGCTGGAGTTTCTTCAATCTGGCAGCATATGACAGATTTTGGAGTCCCTTTATCCTTTTGGTGAGGAACTTTTGGGGTCTCTCCAATTGCTGCAGATGTCGGGTGAGATACATCCCGAATGGGGCATTGTACTCGATCATTGGTCTGATAAGTGAAGAGTACAGTGGAACAATGACCTCACTAGATCTGGATGTGAATCCCTTCATGATCAGGTGGGCAATGTAGAAGGTCTTTCTAACCACTTTAGCAATGTGAGTGTCAAAGAAAGGCCACTGTCAACCTGGGTCCCCAGATCCCTGATAACCTCTTCTGTGCTTAGTGGATTGCCACCTATATGGTAGCTTGGGGTTACCTTGTTTTTCCCGAAGGGTATGACTATACATTTTTGGCGTTTAACTTCAGGCCATGGCTCTGGCACCAGCTATCTGTTTCCGTGAGTCCCTTCTGAAGGATATCCATGTCTGATGCACTTTCCACTATGGCGCCCAGTTTGCAGTCGTCTGCAAACTTTGTCAACAAAGTCCTCCCATGTTGGCCTGTACTTCTGAGAAGTAGATGCCAAACAATAGGGGGCCAAGGACCGAGCCCTGTGGGACACCACTTGTGACCGGCTTGGAGTCTGACACAGCGCCAGCAACTCTAACCCTGTGGGTTCTGTCCTTAAGCCAGTTTGCAACCCATCTTGTGACATATGGGTTTACATTTAAGCTGGTAAGTTTTTCTACAATACCCGAGTGGGGTATTGTGTCGAAAGCCTTTGCAAGGTCAAGGTAGGCTGTATGGACTGCCTTTCCCTCATCAATGGCCTTGGTGACTGTTATATAGCCCCCTCTGTTTACAGTTCAGTGACAGAAGAGGAATGGATGGCCACGTAAAGTAGTTCACCCAAACAGTTGTCATACAGTAAAATTATTCCAAGTTGCTTCATATGTTTTTCATTAGTCTGGCAAAGCCAACATAATGAGCAAGCAGCAGCAGACAGCTAGTCATTTTCCTCTACAGACAGCCCTAACAATCATGCCTACTCTGTACAGACAGCCCTAACAGTAATACCTACTCTGTACAGACAGCCCTAACAATCATACCTACTCTGTACAGACAGCCCTAACAATCATACCTACTCTGTACAGACAGCCCTAACAATCATACCTACTCTGTACAGACAGCCCTAACAATCATACCTACTCTGTACAGACAGCCCTAACAGTAATACCTACTCTGTACAGACAGCCCTAACAATCATACCTACTCTGTACAGACAGCCCTAACAATCATACCTACTCTGTACAGACAGCCCTAACAGTAATACCTACTCTGTACAGACAGCCCTAGCAATCATACCTACTCTGTACAGACAGCCCTAACAATCATACCTACTCTGTACAGACAGCCCTAACAATCATACCTACTCTGTACAGACAGCCCTAACAGTAATACCTACTCTGTACAGACAGCCCTAACAATCATGCCTACTCTGTACAGACAGCCCTAACAGTAATACCTACTCTGTACAGACAGCCCTAACAATCATACCTACTCTGTAGAGGCAGCCCTAACAATCATACCTACTCTGTACAGACAGCCCTAACAATCATACCTACTCTGTACAGACAGCCCTAACAATCATACCTACTCTGTACAGACAGCCCTAACAGTAATACCTACTCTGTACAGACAGCCCTAACAATCATACCTACTCTGTACAGACAGCCCTAACAATCATACCTACTCTGTACAGACAGCCCTAACAGTAATACCTACTCTGTACAGACAGCCCTAGCAATCATACCTACTCTGTACAGACAGCCCTAACAATCATACCTACTCTGTACAGACAGCCCTAACAATCATACCTACTCTGTACAGACAGCCCTAACAATCATACCTACTCTGTACAGACAGCCCTAACAGTAATACCTACTCTGTACAGACAGCCCTAACAATCATACCTACTCTGTACAGACAGCCCTAACAGTAATACCTACTCTGTACAGACAGCCCTAACAATCATACCTACTCTGTACAGACAGCCCTAACAATCATACCTACTCTGTACAGACAGCCCTAACAATCATACCTACTCTGTACAGACAGCCCTGACAATTATACCTACTCTGTACAGACAGCCCTGACAATCATACCTACTCTGTACAGACAGTCCTGACAATCATACCTACTCTGTACAGACAGCCCTAACAATCATACCTACTCTGTACAGACAGCCCTGACAATCATACCTACTCTGTACAGACAGCCCTAACAATCATACCTACTCTGTACAGACAGCCCTAACAATCATACCTACTCTGTACAGACAGCCCTAACAATCATACCTACTCTGTACAGACAGCCCTAACAATCATACCTACTCTGTACAGACAGCCCTAACAGTAATACCTACTCTGTACAGACAGCCCTAACAATCATACCTACTCTGTACAGACAGCCCTAACAATCATACCTACTCTGTACAGACAGCCCTAACAGTAATACCTACTCTGTACAGACAGCCCTAACAATCATACCTACTCTGTACAGACAGCCCTTAAAATCATACCTACTCTGTACAGACAGCCCTGACAATCATACCTACTCTGTACAGACAGCCCTAACAGTAATACCTACTCTGTACAGACAACCCTAACAATCATACCTACTCTGTACAGACAGCCCTAACAATCATACCTACTCTGTACAGACAGCCCTAACAATCATACCTACTCTGTACAGACAGCCCTAACAGTAATACCTACTCTGTACAGACAGCCCTAACAATCATACCTACTCTGTACAGACAGCCCTAACAATCATACCTACTCTGTACAGACAGCCCTAACAATCATACCTACTCTGTACAGACAGCCCTAACAGTAATACCTACTCTGTACAGACAGCCCTAACAATCATACCTACTCTGTACAGACAGCCCTAACAATCATACCTACTCTGTACAGACAGCCCTAACAGTAATACCTACTCTGTACAGACAGCCCTAACAATCATACCTACTCTGTACAGACAGCCCTAACAATCATACCAACTCTGTACAGACAGCCCTAACAGTAATACCTACTCTGTACAGACAGCCCTAACAATCATACCTTCTCTGTACAGACAGCCCTAACAATCATACCTATTCTGTACAGACAGCCCTAACAATCATACCAACTCTGTACAGACAGCCCTAACAGTAATACTTACTCTGTACAGACAGCCCTACCAATCATACCTACTCTGTACAGACAGCCCTAACAATCATACCTACTCTGTACAGACAGCCCTAACAATCATACCTACTCTGTACAGACAGCCCTAACAATCATACCTACTCTGTACAGACAGCCCTAACAATCATACCTACTCTGTACAGACAGCCCTGACAATTATACCTACTCTGTACAGACAGCCCTGATAATTATACCTACTTTGTACAGACAGCCCTGACAATTATGCCTACTCTGTACAAACAGCCCTGACAATTATACCTACTCTGTCTGTGGATATGTCAGACTGGACTTCCTCCCTTAGGTGACTCTCTCACTGCTCAGGGTGCTTTTTCTGGTATTCATTTATTTTTTGTAGCAAAGAAACCATCTCTTTACTACAAATAAATAAATAAATATGCATACTTAGGTTCATAGTAGTGATAAGTTCATAGGTTAGTACTAGGCTAACTGCCCTTGCAAGCCATTTTAAGCATAGAAAATTATTCCTTGTGAGACTCAAACCCTGCACCTTGTGTTTATAAGGTAAACACCTTAACCATTAGGCCACCCTTCCAACCCCTAACATATATACATACATACTGGAAAAAGGGCCCTACTACAGTGGTGCCTTGGGGGGCCACCTAGTTAGTCTATGCTTAAGGCTGGCTATGCATGGGTTAGGACTAGACACCATGCCCCTTCCCCTTTGTAAGAAAACAAAAGGAATAAAACATTCATATGAGAAAAAAAGCACTAAGTCATGTATATTAGAATTAATCAAGACCACTTGGATACAAACCCTGTAGAGGATATAATATTCTTGACCTGGTTTTCATGCATATAAATTCTTCATGTACCTTTCCCCAGTAACTCCTACACCAGTCAGGTCAGATCATAAACTAGTGACCTTCTTCTTAAAAATTCCCACACATTTAGATACCAATATAGAAATGTCAAGGATTTCAAACTTATGAATCTCATCAAATTCTATGATGAGGTTTCAAAATTCACCTATAGCTGTATAATCCCAGACACTGCAACAGCAGATCGCTCCACAAAGTAATTCTGTGCCCACTTAGATAAATGTACAGAACTAGCCAGATATATTTATTTATTTTATTTTTTATTTTATTTTATTTTATTTTACATTTGTTGACCGGGCTAGTCCAACTGGATACATGTCCATTTTCAGTAGAAAAGCTCCAGAGAAAAAAAACTTACAAAAATTTAAAATGTAACATAAATGATTACAAAAGGCATCGAAAGTCAGTAATACAAATTTGAGTAAAAAAAAGTTTATATAAAAAATAGAAGAAAAAAAATTAAAAAATTGACTTAAATATTACATAAAAAATAGAAAAAATTAACTTAAATAGACAAATAAGGAAAATAGTAGTGGAGACTCCGAGACATTAGTATTTAAGTAAATATAGGTTAATATATAGAGTGTAGTATATAGAGGGGACTCTGAGACATTAGTATTTAAGTAAATATAGGTTAATATATAGAGTGTAGTATATAGAGGGGATTCTGAGACATTCGTATTTAAGTAAATATAGGTTAATATATAGAGTGTAGTATATAGAGGGGACTCTGAGACATTAGTATTTAAGTAAATATAGGTTAATATATAGAGTGTAGTATATAGGGGGGACTCAGAGACATTAGTATTTAAGTAAATATAGGTTAATATATAGAGTGTAGTATATAGAGGGGACTCAGAGACATTAGTATTTAAGTAAATATAGGTTAATATATAGAGTGTAGTATATAGGGGGGACTCCGAGACATTAGTATTTAAGTAAATATAGGTTAATATATAGAGTGTAGTATATAGGGGGGACTCTGAGACATTAGTATTTAAGTAAATATAGGTTAATATATAGAGTGTGGTATAGAGAGGGGACTCAGAGACATTAGTATTTAAGTAAATATAGGTTAATATATAGAGTGTAGTATATAGAGGGGACTCCGAGACATTAGTATTTAAGTAAATATAGGTTAATATATAGAGTGTAGTATATAGAGGGGACTCCGAGACATTAGTATTTAAGTAAATATAGGTTAATATATAGAGTGTAGTATATAGAGGGGACTCAGAGACATTAGTATTTAAGTAACTATAGGTTAATATATAGAGGGGACTCAGAGACATTAGTATTTAAGTAAATATAGGTTAATATATAGAGTGTAATATATAGGGGGGACTCAGAGACATTAGTATTTAAGTAAATATAGGTTAATATATAGAGTGTAGTATATAGAGGGGACTCAGAGACATTAATATTTAAGTAAATATAGGTTAATATATAGAGTGTAGTATATAGAGGGTACTCAGAGACATTAGTATTTAAGTAAATATAGGTTAATATATAGTGTGTAGTATATAGAGGGACTCCGAGACATTAGTATTTAAGTAAATATAGGTTAATATATAGAGTGTAGTATATAGAGGGGACTCCGAGACATTAGTATTTAAGTAAATATAGGTTAATATATAGAGTGTAGTATATAGAGGGGACTCCGAGACATTAGTATTTAAGTAAATATAGGTTAATATATAGAGTGTAGTATACAGAGGGGACTCAGAGGCATTAGTATTTAAGTAAATATAGGTTAATATATAGAGTGTAGTATATAGAGGGGACTCCGAGACATTAGTATTTAAGTAAATATAGGTTAATATATAGAGTGTAGTATATAGGGGGGACTCCGAGACATTAGTATTTAAGTAAATATAGGTTAATATATAGAGTGTAGTATATAGAGGGGACTCCGAGACATTAGTATTTAAGTAAATATAGGTTAATATATAGAGTGTAGTATATAGAGGGGACTCAGAGACATTAGTATTTAAGTAAATATAGGTTAATATATAGAGTGTAGTATATAGAGGGGACTCAGAGACATTAGTATTTAACTAAATATAGGTTAATATATAGAGTGTAGTATATAGAGGGTTTATTGGTAGGAATATAGTGGTCTTGGAGTGGAAACAGTTAGTTAAGGATAACAGTTAGTCAGGGTTGGTACAAGAGCATAACCAGTGGTTATTGAGAAAAAGTTTTAGATTCGTTTTAAAGAGTGGGAGAGAAGTCTGAGATGTAAGATCATGTGGTAGTTGATTCCATACTTTACCAACGTAGTTAGAGAATATGGAGTCACCTGCTAAGTTTTTTGATAAGGTAGTATTAATCAACATTTTGTTAGAGGAGCATAAATTCTTGAGGTTAATATATGGCGTAATGAGGGTAGAGAGAATTGGAGTGTTGCTGGGTTGGTATAGGGTTTTATGCGCTATTGTAAGTTGGTTAAATCGTAGCTGATTAAGGAGTTCTAGCCAGCCCAGTTGTTTTAGATTCAGACAGTGATGAGTCCTGAAAGGTGAGTTTGTGGCAAATCTCGCAATATTGTTATATGATATAGCCAGTTTGTTGAGGTTATTTTTAGAAAGGTTAGTATATATGGGAGAAGCATGGAATAGGGTGCAGATTAATTGGGTTCTAGCTATTGCGGTCCTAGCTTCTGATGTAAGGAAAGGTTTGATTCTATAGAGGGATCCTAGTTTTCTGTTAATTGATTTTATTGTAGTATTTATGTGGGTGTCAAAGTTTAAGTGATTATCAATTGTAATTCCTAGAAGTTTGGTGGTGGGGTCAGGAGAAATAAGGGTGCCATTATTGGATGTAAGAGTGAAATGTAGAGGGGTGGATATATGGACAAGTGTAAAGAGTAAAAGTTTAGTTTTTTTTGGGTTGAGGAGAAGACAACGGTTAGAGAACCATTGTTCTACAGTGCTGAAAGCTTTTTGTTTAAGAGAATGAAGTTCGGCCTGGGATGTGGCTGAACAAATTATAGTAGAGTCATCTGCACATTGAATGCAGGTAGAGAGTGGAGTGGATAGATGAAGGTCATTTATAAAAATGGAAAACAGTAGAGGGCCTAATATGGAACCCTGAGGAACACCTAGTGAGATAGGAAGGAGCTTCAAAAGATGATTTTGCCAGAGAACTGCCTGTTGTCTGTTTTCAAGGTAGGATGTAAACCAGTTCATAGCAAGAGTGTCAAGTGAGAGGGACTTCAATATGTGTAGGAGGAGTTGGTGATTAACCATGTCGAAGGCTTTAGATAGGTCAACAAAGAATGCAGAGGAAAGAATGTTATTGTTGCGATTTTTGTTGATACAGTTAGTGAAGGATAGCAATGCTGTGGTGGTACTATGGAATGGATGGAAACCATGTTGACAATTAGCTAGTAGATTGTGATGGAGAAGGTGGTTAAGTAATTGTTTGTGAATACATTTCTCCATTATTTTAGCAAGTGGAGAGAGGAGAGCTATGGGGCGATAAATGAAGAAATCATTGGAGTTTCCACCTTTGTGAAGAGGAATAATGTAGGAAATTTTCCAAATAGATGGGATAGTGCCTTTCTTTAAGGTTCTATTGATCAGTATGGAGATGGGATAAGCAATTGCTTTAGCTCCTTTTTGCAGGAATTCTGCTGGGAGTTTATCAGCTGAGGGGGTAGTGGGTTTTAGTTTTTGGATTAGGGAACAGATATAGCATGTGGGTATTGGTTCTAGGTGGAATAATGGGGGAGGAATGGTATTAGGAATAGGCAGATTAGAGGTGTCAGGGGATAAATGGTTTGCAAGATTCAGTATAGAAGTAGTAAAGAAAGAGTTAAAGGTGTTGGCTGTTTGTGTTGGGCAGTCAGGGTTGGAACCTAGAGGATTAGGTGTGACAGTGTTGCTTGGGTATAGAAGTTTGTTAATACTAGTCCAAAATTTTTGTGGTTCTTTAAGGGAGGATTGTTGAAGTTGGAGATAGAAGTTCTTTTTATCTAGTAGGATGGCTTTTTTTGTAGTATTTCTTTGTTGTCTAAAGGTTTGGTGATCAATAGTATCCTTTGTGGTATGCCATTTAGCACAAGATTTTTTCTGCAAAGGATTAGTTTCCTAGTATTATTTGAGGGCCATTGGGCTGGTTTAGTTTTGTTTCTAATAGCGCGTATTGGGGCATGATGGTCTAGGATTGCTAAGAAAGTGGTATTGAAGTATTCAACAGCTTTATTTATAGGGAGAGATTTTAGAGGTGACCAGTTACATTGTTTAAGTTCAGTTTGGAACAGTTCGGGGTCAAAATGTTTTTTTGGTACGGACTGTTCTGACACTAATAGGGATAGTTAGGCTTGTTTTATGTCTGATAATATATATTAGTGAATGGTCACTTAGGTCATCTGGAAGGGTTCCTGTTGTGTATCTTTGTTGTGGGCTATTTATAAGTATCCAAGCTAAGGTGGTTTCTTTATTGTTAAGTTTATTTATTCTGGTGGGGGAGTTTATAGCTTGCGAGAAACCATACAGGTTGATCAGGGTGGTGGGGTAAGTGCAGCTGCATAAATTCCAGTCTATGTTAAAGTCACCAAGGACTATGGTTTCTTGAGGGAGGTTAGAAGAAAGCCAATTTAGAATGTATTCAAGTATACTGTGGTTATTTCCTGGGGGAAGATAGGAGCAGATGATGTTTATGGATGTGTGTGAGTTAAGCTGTAGTTTAGAGATAATTATTTCTGCACTATTATCTAAATATTATAGGAAATTTAAAAGCAAAACATCCTGGTGGTTCACCAAGATAAATAAACTATAACAAAAGAAATAAACTCATTAAAGTATACAGTAGATCAAAACACCCTCAAGTCAAGGATAATATGAGAAAATTGACAGCAAACTTGAAAAATACTGTCATCTGAAGATCAAAACAATTACAAATCACTATTTGATTATGCTAGGAAACTAAACAATGACACCCAACATTGGCATTGCTCAGGCCATATTCATTATGGCACTACCTCGTCTGATCCAGTAGATGTTGCCAACACATTAGCCAAGAAAATTCAGTGCAAACTTCATCTCAGAGATGATTCTACAATGCCCATTTATCCACGATACTCTTAGACCCCCCCCATTATCATTAAGAAGTATGTACTAAAGGTGTTCTCTAAAACTAAAAATACTTCTTCCATGGGACACAATAATATACCTGGCTGTTTAATAAAATCTACTAAATACTCCCTGACAGAAATATTTCTTAAACTATTCATCCAGAGTTTAACCACTGGCTTTGTCCCCAAGGTTTGGTGCACAAAAATGTTAATGTCACTCCACAAGGGCAGTCCCATCACTGACCCCAGGAATTATAGTCCCATCAGCCTGACAATTCTTATTTACAATGCCGTGGAATATATCATAACTGACCTTATTAACTATGACATTAAAAATCTTATCAGGCTAGACCACAGCAATTTGGCTTGACAAGTGTAGATCCTGTCTACTAAATTTGGCCAACTTCTTTGACAAAGTAGCAAAGCCATTGGTAACAGTCATGCTACTCACATGGCGTACCTTGACCTAACCTAGGACTTTGACAATGCCCATGTCTGCATAGTTAGTAAACTTATTACATTACAAATAGACCCTCATATAGTAAGAGGGATAGCAAATTGGCTAAAGCATATAACCCACACCGTGCAGTTAGCGAGCTCCTCATCAGAGACTATGAAGATGACAGTGGTGTTCTACAGGGATCTGTGCTGAGGCCCCTTTTGTTTGGCATTTACATTTCAAACATCTAGACACAAACCAAGACCTCTGACTAACCAGGTTTGCAGATAACTGTAAACTGGGACTCATATTGAAGTTACCCTCTGACACTGAATGCAACAAGAGGTTACACTCATTAATACCTGGTGCAATAAAATGGACTCACATTAGCTGAAAAAAAGTGCAATGTTGTACTATTTGGTAGACTGCCCCCTCCCCAACATATGACATAAATAATACCCCTCTCAAAAATAAAAAATGTTGTTAGAGACCTTGGTACCTGGGGTAATAACTCCCTCTCCTTTGATCATCATTTATTGACATTCGTTAGAAAATCCTTTTATGTGGCACAGGTGAATGCAATGTGAATATCACCCAGATTTAAAGATGTCATTGATCCCTTCTACTC
Source organism: Protopterus annectens (assembly GCF_019279795.1). Classification (NCBI taxonomy): domain Eukaryota; kingdom Metazoa; phylum Chordata; order Ceratodontiformes; family Protopteridae; genus Protopterus; species Protopterus annectens. Next base: position 279,499,845 of record NC_056735.1, on the reverse strand, counting down.
AGCATTGATTTGGCCAGTTATTGAATACAGTGCCACCTTTCAAATTTACGATATACCTCACTGGACATATCAAACAACTGGAAAGACTCCAGAGTTTACTAACCAAGACGATCTCTAGGTAAAAAAAAACATATGCTACAAGGACCTTGTTTTCAATGTCTTAGAGACTCCTTATGGGAGATCTATGCCCCACATTCCAAGCTGTTAGGGGGACCCAGTGGTCCTGGATCTTTTGTATTTCCAAAAATCAAATAGTCTTACATATACCAGAAACAGGTATCTAAATACTCATCAACAGATAAATAAAACAGGATGAAAAGGTTCATTACACAGAACCTTCACCATTTTTGGAATAAACTCCCACTGCAAATTAAATCTTTCATCAAACAGAAACTGGATGAGTAGATGGATGTTCAAAAACTCACCCTTGGTTTTGCTGGCCTGGTCTTCTCACAAGAGATGGCCCAGTCTAAGGATGGGTACCGGTAATGCCAAATGTGTGACACATGCAAGTTTTAATTTGCTGAACTATAAAAGTTCATCCCCAGAGGTAGAAATGTTATCTGGTTTAAGTGTATGCTTCCACATAAAATAGAAAAGTGCTATCAGAATTGAGATAAGGTGTGTGTTCTGAAACAGTCTTAATGTGCTTGAGATATGGTTTGTATTCTATATTCAAGTCTCTAGATGCGCATATTAAAGAATGACTAAACAATTTACCAGCTAAAAGCTTGACCAATACCTGATACATATTCCTTTAGTAACCACTCCTGGCTGCTAGCCATGGGCATGAGAAATGAGATGTGCCAGGCATTCACAGCAGCATATGGAAATGGGTGGTGAAGATATTAGAAGCAAGCAAGATAAATTTACGTGGGCAGGCATGTTATTCTGGGGTCCTGCACTGATATACCAGGGAGGGTCAATGACTTACAGGTAGATATGAACTACAGTTTTGTTAAGATATTTGTGGAACGTTGTTTCTAACTGGGGAACTATATGAACTCACCATTAAATACAATGAATAGATTTCCAATTAGCTGATGTGCTTCCACAATTTAATTTTGAGAGAAATGGTGCCTGGCATTGGTTTAGATATTTTAGGAGTTTGGTCCTCGTACATACATCTGTAGTTTTATTTCTGTTTTACTAAAATGATGTAATCTGACTGTTCTGGAGTACAGTCATATTATTCTCAATCAATAACTTAAAAAAAAGTTAAATAGAAGTGACAGTAAGAGTGATAATCATAGCTTACCTATGAGCTTGCTAATAAAAAAAAAAAAAAAAAAAAAACAGCCAGCAAGAAAAAAAATCATTTGCTCTGTGCATGGGATTATCATCTATTTCTCTTGTGCTGTTATTCACCTGTGCTTGACTAAAAATTGATATTACTGAGCATCTTGGTGTATAGGAGCTATAGATTTTAAGCAACAGACATAACTGTCTACATTTTTTATTTAATTTCAGCAAAATCCATTTATTTGTTTGTTTGTTTGTTAACCTCATAGGTGGACTCATCCAAGAACATTTTTCAGCCATGACACAAGTAGAGAGAGAGAGAGAGAGAGAGAGAGAGAGTGACAGAAAGCATCATACACAAGGGTGAGAGTGGAGCACTGCAGTAGACATTTGCTAGTGTACACCATCATACAAAAGGCTGAAAGTGGAGCACTGTGTTTTACATTTGCTAATGCACACCATCCAGACCTCTCAACCAAGCGGGGACAAATTTCAACAGAATCAGGGACAAGTCACGAAAAAATCAGGGACACTTTTAAAATGTTAGTGCTATTAACTTGAAACATTGACAGAATCAGAGCATATGAATTAAAACACATTTTCTGAAGTAAAAGAAGTCTATAACTCTTAATTATTATCATTATTCATTAAGTGTAATTCACCACCTTTCCTCCAAAAGTCTCTAGTTTTAGGAGGGATTAAGAGGGACAAAGCTAAAATTTGAGTCAAAATCAGGGACATCCCTGAAAATCAGGGACAGTTGAGAGGTATGGCACCATCATACACAAGACTGAGAATGCAGCACTGCAGTAGACGTTTGCTAGTGTACACCATCATACACTAGGGTAAGAGTGGAACACTGCAGTAGACGTTTGCTAGTGCACATCAAGTGGGGGAACACAGTCAGTTTTCTAGTAGACTGTGGTGGACCAGTAATATCCCATACTGACATACAAGTAAATGTGGACCAAGATCTAACACCACTGCAGACTCATGGGAGTGAGACACAAAAGAAAAATGCCACCCACCTGCAGCACAGTGCAGCAATCAACCCTGCTATACCCTCCCCATGGTAAGACACAGACTCTTCAAGACCTATCATCTACAAAGCTTTTACCTCATGAGGGGAGGTTCGTACCCATAGTAATAGGAAAAATGTAGGGATCTTAAGAAGGCCAGCTGTAAGTAGAGCTCAGAGGGGGATTGACCAGAAAAATATCCAATATATATAGAAACGTGTATACAAAATACAATCTATGTACTGCTGCAGAAGTTAAACACTTGATTTCATTATAACCTTTAAAATCAAAATTTTCTAACTCATTGTTCTTTTTAGGAAGTTTCACAGACAGAGCGCCTTCTCCTAAGCAACAGTCATGAGAAAACTATAACTCTGTGTAGATTAGTCATGCCTTCTTAGTCTACCTGTACTTGAACATCCCAGAGTAGTGGACTGTAGAACTAGGAGATACAGTTCATTTATTCACATTCAGTTACTGATACATAATCATGGAACTTAGAAACCATAATTGTGCATCAGTAACATGTGTATCAACAGTGGATATTATACCCCAATCCGCAAATATTAGAAATAGGGGCCAAGTCTCTTAAAAAGTAGATGTATCTAAGCAAAAATTAACAGACAGAATTAGCATAAAATTTGCATACTGAAAATGAATGTAACCCCTCCCACTCCCAATAGGAATGTAGGATACTGCTTAGAAATATGAGTTTAAAACACTTAGAGTGACATAATGGCACAAAAATAAAAGCATATTATCATCAACAAAACAAGACTATGTTCTACCAACACTGATTTACAGAAAAAAGATGTTAAAATGCAACATAAATATATGGCATTGTTACTATGACATAACAAGAGAATGAGAAACACTGCCCTTGCCAGAGTATTAGGCAATAGTGAAAAGCAAAAGAAAAAAAATCCCAAATGGCTACATTACACTACAAGGGTACCTAAAAATAAAGGGCCATATCTCTGCAACCACATAATTTCAAACAGCAAACTTCTCAAAACAGCAAGATATGACCCACAGGCTCAGACACAGAATGTACTTAGCTGGTGATTCCAGGCAGAGTGAGGCATACATAACTTACTACATGCAAGTATAAATTTGCTGGTGGTAATAATTCCAGTAACAAAAGCTTCAAAACAATAAGAAATATATAATATTTTACTTCTGATAAGACTATGACACCCCCCCCCCGAAATACTTGAAACCCAGTGAGTTAAAGAATTCCACAGAGTTAGGGCAGCTAAGGAAACTGATCATGCATCAGAGGAACTATAGACAAACTCTAAGGGCACCTACCATATCCTTAGATAGTGACAGAAATGTATATCTTGTTCAGTTAGTGTAAATTAAGTTTTGTAAACTGGAACTTTGAACACGTACACTGAATCATAATGCTAACAGTTCTGAGCAGCCACCAAGAAACCATAGGGTGCCATAAATTACTTATTTTATTTTTATTTGTATTTGTTTTCCAGAATAGAGCACTGATCTCCATGGACCTTTTTCAGACTCAGCTTGGGAGCAGAGTCTGGTTAAGTGACTTGCTCAGAGTCACACAATTAGGCAATGGAGACTAAGGGAAACAAACCTTACCCCACTGGACCACAAGAAATAGCTCATTAACAGTTTCTTAATCCTCTAAGCCAACTGCCAGACAGTCTCCAAATGAACAAAATACATATTAAAAATTATTACAGTTAAGAAGCTTCTGTTACTGGGACAACCAGAAGAGAACCTTGACAATGTTAAAACGATATGACTGACAGCATTTAGGGGCAGACAGTGCATCAAACACCAGTTACAAAAAAGAATAATTCCAAGATAATGCTTTTGACTCAGCAAAGGGAAAATGCTAGAAAAACAAGATACAATAGACATTATTAAATGGAATGCATAACATGAGTCCAATTTTGATAGAAATCAAAACAAGACTCACCCAGGGATTCAGAAACATGTTTGCATTTGCTATCATGACTAAGGCAATACTATTTGCAATGTGTATGTGATGAGCTCTGAGGTGCATTAACAATGTATGCAGTCGGGCCAGAGTATGTAATGAGGAGCTGTACATTGCTGCAGCAGTGAGGACCCACAGGAAGAAGATTGTGTTAGACTAATTCACGGCCACAGTAACGTTTGAGCAGCTGTAAACACTGAGCGAGCATTAGCCTCTAAGATAGATGGTGCAAAACCGCATGCATAGATGGTAATACTGATGTACTAATTTATGCAGAGAAATATCTTGTGGATGGAAATAAGGGAAGTATGACTTAAGTGGAAGGGCAGAGGCAGTACTAGAGACACAGAAATGGACAAAGCCTGCAAAGGGGGTGCTGGCAAAATCATGGATGCAAAACACAGCGAAGGGGGTATGAGACAGACTCACAGATCTCCATCAGAAGTCATTGCACTTAGAAAATATGAAATACAAGCAGGGTAGGTAGTGTATCAAAAAGCAACAGTATTTATTCATTTACATCAGTCCTGACATCATCTGAGTTTGATCAGGGTACCTGTTCTATAATGTAGATATCAACAAAAAAACTACTTCTCTACTGCTGAGGAGAGTTTAACCTTCAACACTTGCAGTCACATTCTACAAACACTGCATGTAGAAGATTAGCTATAGAAGCAGTCACACTGAAAGTGTCAATGAACCACATAGTAGTTGATTATTATACATTCCCAGAAGGGAAGTAGAAAAAATGCAGATCTTTGGGGATCTGGGCACATTACACTTTTCAGTATTATTCTACCAAACACTGTATTTAGAAGGTGAACTATCAAAGCAGTCACAATGAAGGTGTGAGTGGAGCACATATCAAGTGATTGTTACACATTTGCAGAAAAGTCACAAAAAATATTCTGCCCTCAATCTTCTTCTTCTGCAGTCTGCAAATCAATTTTTATACAAGACAAAAAGAGTGTGCTTTATACTAACCATGTTTGCTAACTGCCATGCAATGACAGTCTGCTCATTTGTGTGACCAATGGCAGCTGAAGTTAATACACATGTTAGAAGACAGTTACTGGACTTGACTACAGCTAAACAAGGAACACTGCCATTTTATGTTCGTTGTACCCATTGTGCAAAGTATGACCACAAAAAGATAAGTGATTTAGAAAATTTGGGGGCATAAGTTTGGCAAGTTTATCTATTTTTTGACCGCATTAAAGTTTGGAAATGATAGTATAGGAAAGAGATGAAAGGGTGAAGCAAGCAGAGGATAAAACACAATGTCAGCAAATAAAAAATAAGCAGGATGGAGATGGGGTAGGGTGGAAATCTTTTTTTTTTTAGAACAGGTGCCCATTTTCTTTATATGAAGACAAGGGAATGCTGGGAAAAAGTAAAGGAAGTAAGAGAAAGGTAAGTGAGTTAGGTTAAGTGGCAGGGAAAGACAGACATAACTGACAGGGTGTGGGGTAATGCAATATGGGAGAGGGAAAATAATGGTGAAGGGGACATCAGACAAACAGATGGAAGACAATGGTGAGACCAGGAGTACATGATCAACAGGGAGGTGTTGGCAAAGTCAAGGATGCAAAACACCCTTTTGTGGGCATGGTTACAAAAGGGAGGAGCCAACTGAGACCCAGTGTGAGATTATTCATCTTTGTCATCACTATAACCCCCAAGTCTCTTATCGGCCCCCATGTCTCTTATAGACAGTGGCAGACAGTAAACATTCCCTAACATACTTCCCAATTAACATGCCCTTTTTACAAGAGGATGCAGTTGGGTTAGGTTGCATGGCTAAGCTTATAAAGGTCCTTGTGGTCATTAGCCTAGTATATGCCTATGAACCTATGAACCATTGGGCCATGGCTGAGATAGTGGTGCCAGTGCTAGGCAAGTGCACAACTTATTGAGTCACCAGAGCATGTTCTCGATTTGGCTGATATGGACATCCAACTTCCTGTCGATAATATTCCCCACAATCTCTTCCAGTTGCTGATGGGTGACATATGCTTCACTTCTACTCACACTGCTACTAGCAGCTACAAATGTACCAGCTTCTGGCACAGGGCTACCCGACACAGGTGATGCAGGTAGCCAGGAAGTGTGGAGGCTGCTCTGAGAGGCAGGACCCAGATGTGCTGGGTGCTTCCAATGTGGTGTGATGGTTGTGGCACTGTCGCTGTTGCCAACTGTGGGTGGGGTGGGGCAACAGGCCTTGCTGGTGAGATGGGTGCAGGTTGCTGTGCTGCTATATATAATAGTAGAAAAAGATAGCAACAGACAAATAAAACAAGCAGAATAAATGCATGTAAGAGAAAGGCTAGCAACGAAGAAGGTAGGGAAAGAGAAATACAATCACAATGAGAAACTGAAGGTCTAATTATGTTGATACTGTTAAACAGTTTTATATAACATACTTGTCATCCCAGTGAATACTTATGAATATCAGAAGTCTGTATGAGTTCCATTTATTTGGTTAAAAACTCAAAAGATTAAAAATGTGAATTTGCCCTTTCCCCACTGCTGTGTGATTCTAGAATTGGTATATGGTGCAGTGGTTAGCATTGTCACCTCACAGCAAGAGGTTCTCCCATTCGATTCTCAGCTGGAGCACCTTCTGTGTGGAGTCTGCATGTCCTCCCTGTGGTCGAGTGACGTTAAAGACATGCAGCTAGGTTTGAGTGTGAATGGGTGCACCTTCTTTGAAGGTTGGGCGTTGGGCTGGCAACTCGGCACAGTAAAAATCCACTGCCAATCATTAGCAGATCAGAGTTCCACTGTGGCGACCCCTAACCTGGAAAAGCTGAAAGAAATTACTTTTACTATAAAACAGGAGATGGAGAGAGCAGAGGGCCTTAACCCTCAGCATTAAACAGGTTTTCAATATTTTGAAGTTTCAACATTTTATGCTACAATATTTTGAGTTTTTGATATTATGACAGACACCCATCTGTATATATGCCTGAACCTTTGGCCATCATCACATTCAGTCTGACAGATAAAGGATTAATAGGATGAACTACTTAGACAGATAATCATGAGCCTGTGGTTAGTTATGCAGTTTTTTTTTAATTTTTTATTTGTTTACTGGGGTAGAACATTGATCTCCCTGACCATGTTTCAGACTCTGCCTGAGAGCACTGTATCATTAAGTGACTTGCTCAATGTCGCACAGTTAGGCAATGGAAGCTGAGGGAATCAAACGCTGGACCACATGATTTGTGAGACTAGTGTACATGTACAAAATAAACACGATGCTCAGATATACATATTTCAGTCACAGGGAATAGGCAACTGAAAATTCTGTCTTATATTGCAAAACATTAAGTAAACTACTAATGATGCTCTTACATATATGGCCCATGTAATGCTATAGTGATACTAATGAGACTAAAAAATGTACGTGAACTATTTTTCATAATAACACAACTTTGAAATGGGGAAAGGTGGACTTGAACCCACAGGCATCCTCACAATGTAAGGACAGAGACAACATCATGACCCATTTGTCCACATATAAAGGAGGAGGTATGCAGAAACACACATCTAATATTACACAGTCATACTACTACCTTTGAGGTATGCCAGTACCGACAGGTGTGACACTAGTGCATGAAAGTTATGCATTGTTTTTTTTTTTTAAGTCTATAATCTGTAATACTGTTAATACTGAAAGCCAGACATTATGAAGCATGCACATTTACTCTTAGATGCTCCAATAAGTTCCTGTACATCTGCCTTCCTTTTGATCTCCTCAGCGGCTAGAGACAAAAAACGGCCTTTATGAAGAAATTTGTGGCTGGTATGCAGTGGAAGGTTATTTATGTAGTTAAAATAAGTTATACTTACAGTACAGAGATGGTGGCAGGCATTATACAGAGTCACTTTACAGCCCTCCTGCAGAAGCCTTCAGCTTTAGTCCCTATGGAAAATGTCTAAAAAATGTTGGACTGCTGCTCACACCACTTCTATGCAGTATAAGGAGCATTACCCTCATCTTCTCCAGCTATGATCTCTAAATTGAAGAATCTTAAGGAAAATGGTAGAGAACTGGCACCCAAAACAGTTCTCATGTGTCCCATTTCCTGTCTATAATGGGCATCGATGAGCACCTCATTTGTGTGATGGATGGAAAACTGAGAAAAATATATGGACTGTATTGTTATGGTTCCAATGGCACTTTAAGGTATGAAACATATTAGTCCTTCATCTCTGTGTATTCTATTGAGAAGACATACTCTACAGCAATTCCATGTGCGAATGGTTAAACACGGCATGACAATTTCCTCACCTTTAAAGTCATAGGCTGACCTCATGTGTGCAGTGTTGGCTGTGGGGATCATGGTGTGTTCAGGGCATCGACTACACATCTGTGAAATGTTTGCCAGCTGTGCACATCACATAAATTTACCGAAAAAAAAAATGTTTCCTGCCTTTCCTGGAACTAGTGTAGTCCAGATACAGATTTGCTGTATCCAGGACTGTTTGTAAGCTTCTGAGCGGTGCCAAAAAGTCTGCTGTTCAATTTTTCCCTTAGATCTGCTAGTTCTCTCCTCTCCTGCACTTTTACTAGCTTATTAGTCTAGCACTTTACCAGACTTCTTGTAGAAATTATTGTAGCACACAAAAGTGTTACCAGCACTAAATGTTCTACAAGGAAACAGCTCCAGTACTTATTATTAATGCCCACCCCTCCAGGCATGTCCAAAGGTCAGTTCCCTGTGTTTTTTCCTATTAACCTGGTGAGCTTGGGCATCTTGAGGCAATGTAGCAACTGCCTAATGTACACTGACGACCCTCTCCTCTTACCTCCCAATACTCAGACTTGTGAGAGATGCACTTATATATCCAAATTGGAAGCCACACACTCTCCAGCCAAGACCGGAATAGCTGGTCAAGAGGAGAAGGTCGGCACTTGCACGACACAACATGGAACACATAGCCCTCCAGAACACACACCAGCACTGCCTTCACGTAAAAACACAAACCACACACCCACCTTTGTGGAGGCTCTCAATAAAAATCTACCCAGGCAGCAGAGACCTCCAGGGCAGAAACACACACGACCACCACAACATAACACTAATCACGAGACACATAACTCTCTTAAACAGTGTGCCACTGAACCAAAGCCCCTAATGCAAAACAGCATGCCCCAACACAATAGTCATAGGTGACTCGATAGTGAGGCACACTGATGTCCCACTCACTAGGCTGAATAAAGAGAAAGTAACAGTCAGCTGCCTGTCAGGTGCCAGGATCCACCACATAATACAAGCACTCAGGTCCCTTAACAACAGGTACAAATATGACTCTGTCATTGTACATGTGGGTGTGAATGACCTGAGACATACCTCCCTGGACTACATGAAAAGAGACATGGAAGAGCTCTCGGATTATGTAGCCCAGGTGGGTATGAGCCTAGCCCTGAGCAGCCTCCTATCATTAATCAGAATGATACCACAGTACAAGCAGAAAATGATTAATTTCAACAATTGGCTAAGTTTCTGGTGTCATTCTAAGGGGATCCAGTATCTGTCTGCCTGGGATGACATGATTAACAGGCCTCAATGCTTTGCCAGGGATGGCCTGCATCTGTCAGCCCTGGACTTCCGGATACTGGCCAAGCTCTTGCCACCCCTATAGTGAGGTTTTTGGGTGGTGTTCCAAAGACCAAATCACCACCATAACAGCTACAAACAAATACAATCTGAGGATCATCATGCTGCTCAACGCTATAAATCTAAATCTCAAAATGCACTCGCTCGAAGCACTCCTTAAAATGGAGAACATCGGCATTTATGCTGTAACAGACACCTCGTTCAAGGCAGCAGAAAGCATCCCTGCACTACCAGGCTATAACTCATTCCACACCTTTCGGCCCCAGAACTTGGACCAAAGCTCCAAAGGTGGTGGTGTTTCAATATTCATAAAGGATGTGCACACCTCCAGACTGGTAGCCCAACATAATGTATCAGAGATACTTCAGGTGCAGCTAACATTGGGTAAGACAGTGATTCAGGTCGTAGCCTGCTATAGGTCCCGAACCATGATCCAAGACTTACACTCCACATTCCTAAGCACCCTGGAGAATATTAGCGTCCAACCTAACACTCACATACTGGGTGACTTCAACTACCTCTCCATTAACTGGGAAAACTACTCATTTACTAATACACTTGCCCAATATTTCCTGGAATTCATTAATTCCAATGTCCTGGACCAGCTTGTTCTTACCCCCCACTAGAGGTAGCAACATCCTTGATCTGGTTATAACTAACATGGTAAACTGTTGCTCTATACCAATAGTCAACTCCTCCCTGGTTAGATTTGACCACACACTAATCACCTTGGAAATCCACATCCCTCCCACCCCACCCCCCGCAAAGGTAACTACCATGAAAAACTTCTCCAAAGCTAACTTTGGGCTCCTAAAAACAGAGGTGGCTAACTTCATGGCACCCATGCAATTGGAGAACAGCTACATGACTGCCAAATCATACACTAATGCCCTGTACAAACACGTACACAAATGCATGGATCTTGCCATACCCAATACAACCAAAATGCTCTCCTTCAAAAAAAGGAAGCCAATTTAGTGGTCCCCTGCCATAAACCAACTCTACACCAGAAGGAGGAAACTGATGCCAACTAAGGTCAAGTCCCAAGACTGGAAAAACTCCTTTATCAGCCTCAACAAAAAGTTGAGATCCCTCATCAAATCCTCTAAAGCTAGCTATGAAAACAGAATTGCAGCAGATAGTAAAAACAGCCACAAGGCTTTCTATAATTATGTAAAGAATATCCACAGCAATACCCAGATTTGCTTGGAACTGCTGCACAATAGTACCTCCTATACCGATCCAACAGATATCGCCAATATATTGGCCGACATATTCAGTGCCAACTTTACCCCTCCCCCCAAAGGACCAATCACAATACCAGTAGATTCCCAGGCACCTAGCATTATTGCTGCACAGGTTAAAATAGCACTGTTCAAGGCCAAGAATACAGCTTCAGTGGGACCTGACAATATACCTGGCTATGTTCTACATGAACTACAGAATGAACTGGCACCTCACCTGTGTGCCATGTTCAATCACAGCCTCACCTCAGGCTTTGTCCCTACTGAATGGTGAACTGCTACAGTCATCCCTCTCCCCAAAGGAGGAGCAACTACAGACCATGGGAACTATTGCCCTATTATCCTGATAGGTCCGATATGCAAAGCTATGGAATGCATCATCATGGACCTAATAAACAAGGATATAGGGAATCTTCAAACCCTGGATCCCACACAGTTTGATTTTGTGAAGGGTAGATCATGCCTGCTCAACCTGGTCGACTTCTTTGAGTCAGTCACCAGAGCTGTGGATGAAGGCAAGGTAGTTCATACAGCCTACCTTGATCTGGCCAAGGCCTTTGATACAATTCCCCACTCAGGAATCATAGAAAAACTCACTAAGCTAGGCATAAACCCCTATATCGCTAGGTGGGTTGCAAACTGGCTCACAGATAGAACCCACTATCTGAAAGTAGCTGACTCCAAGTCAGACTGCCGACCAGTCACAGGTGGAGTCCCACAGGGTTCAGTCCTGGGTCATCTCCTGTTTGGTATCTACTTCTCTGAAGTCCAGGCCAACATGAATGGACTCTGGTTGACAAAGTTCACATTTGATTGCAAGTTGGGAGCCATAATTAACTCCCCAAATGATGCTGACATCCTACAGAAAGGTCTCACTGAGACGAACGACTGGTGTCAGAACCATGGCCTTAAGCTTAATGCCAAAAAATGTGTTGTCATCCCCTTTGGGAAAAACCCAGTTCACATGATTTACCACATCAATGGTAGTCCAATGAACACAGAAGGCATCATAAGAGATCTGGGAACACAGGTTGACAGCAACCTCTCTTTTGACCACCACATTGCCACTGTGGTCAGAAAGTCCTTCTATGTGGAACATTTCATTACTAAGGGTTTTTCATCCAGGAAAAAAGAGGGAATTGTCTCCCTCTACTCTTCCCTCATTAGGCCAATCATCGAGTACAATGCCCCATTTGGCATGTACCTCACTAGACACCAGCAACAACTGGAGAGGCCGCAAAAGTACCTCACAAAGAGGATCCTAGGCCTTAAACACTTGTCCTATATGGACAGACTCAAAAAACTCCCAACTATTTTCTGTCTCATGTCACTTACTTAGAGGCGATCTCTGCTTGACTTACAAAGCCATGTTTGACCCAGCTCTGTTAGAAATGCTACATCTAAAGACATCCCAATCCCTCCACACTACACACTCCAGAGACCTCAACCTCATTACCACAATCAACAGAACAAGCTGGAAGGACAGGTTCATAACCCAGAGACTATCCATGCTATAGAATAGGCTACCCACACATGTCAAGCGGAGCGCCTCACTGGCCCTCTTCAATAGAAATCTTGATGAGTGGATGAGAAATAGAAAATTCACCCAGAGGATTACTCTACTTGACAGAGGCACTGGGAACTAAGGTCAGGTGGCATGATGCCAGGGTAATCCTCTGGGCTAGGCTCCAGGGCAATTAGCCTAGTACACACCTATGAACCAATGATTCAGAAACAATAATGAGATGAGCTTTAATCACAGTAATAAGTGTGCTCAGAGGAAGAAGCATAGAGCCTCATTGTGCTACAGAAAACAAGACTGTTGCAAGTGTTTGATTCCTACTAAGGGTGTTTTGGAGAAAACTTTCTTCTGGTAGGCTATTGGCTACTGCTACTTCTTACAAATCTATTTGTTTTATGACAGTTGCTTTTGACTGTTTTTTATCTTGCTGTCTATCATTACATGTAAGTCCTCTGTACTCTTTAGTCATTGTACAAATTAATTTAATGTGTCTGACTTAAAGGTGCATTGGGAATACAACAGATATGACTATCTGCACAAGGTATGGCCAGGGCTATTCATTTTATCATGCTTATAGTTATAAACATATTAGTTGCATGTATAGCTGTGGTGCTGGGTCATACTTACACTGGATATTTTTTACTTTCGTGTAGTCGCAGGTGATTCTTTATCCAGCACCAGTACTATGGAACTGTCCCTATCTGAATTTGGTGGACCTGTAGTCGCTTATAGTGATGGTGGGGATGAGCTGACCTGGTCAGCAGGTACAGTGTGTGTATGTTTGTTAGACAGTGGGAATTTGGCCAGCGCATTCAAACCCAGACCATGGACACATTGTTTATACCTACAGAAACCAAGCCTACTCATGTATCAGAGAGAGAGGCACTACCTGTTAGAGCATTGTGCTGACCCCATAGTAGATAGATGAAAGAAATTGCTCCCTGCACTCATGGGCAGAAACATCCATGTGTTGGGGAGGGATGGTGTTGGCAATGGTGCTTACTAGAGACAGTTTACCACCCCTCCAAGGTTTGCATGTCAGTAACCACAACACAATATATGTGCAGGACCATAATAGAGGCACAGGCTAATGCCACCACAGCCATGGCAGAGATAATGAGGGTGATCCAAGATGTGCATGCAGGCCTACAGGATTGCAATTCTTGTATAAGTGATTCCCTGGAGAGACAGAATCAATCAGTGGACTGTGCAGTGTCTTCTCTGCATCACCTAGCAGTGGTGAGGGGCTGACCTTGGAGCTGGTCATCTGCTATATCCACAGATGTTAACCAACATGATCATGGATGAATAAGATCTTGCTGCCATAGTGTTAACACTTCCACAGTAACATCTATTGTGGAGGTGTCTACTCCCATGAAAGGCCAACCCCATGGCTGTGTGTGTCACCATACTGTCACATCTTCTAGCAGATGTCGCTCAAGGTCTACAGCACACAAGAATATCATAGTACATCTGATTCAAGTCCTAACATAGCCAGCTGTCATGGGCCGGGGTGTGCATGGGATACTAAACTGTCTGCCATGCACACCCTGGCTCTGTCTAGTAAAACTAGCTGGAAAACTACACCAACTACTGAGGCTGTGTGCCTACAGACCTACAGTCATGCCACCCCATCCCCCAAGTACATCTTACATGTCCACCATACCTGGCTCATTTCAAACCCTCCCCCATAAAAGTACAGATGCTTCACATAAAAGCACTTATTTTTCCATACTCCTCCACATTCTCACTCACACATTTCCCTGTGAAAGACAAGAATTCCTATACTCCCTTTCTCGCCTGTGCAAATTATGGTAACTGTGCCCTGTCGTTTGTATATTGGTACTTGTGCTGCCTGATACAGTGTGGCTAGCCTATACATGGGTAAGCACAGCCTGGATTTAGTTTTGCATGCATCATTTTTACTGCAGAATATCTGCTTTACTCTTGTATGATTATGTTGTAAAGCTATGTGGTATCTGTTGTATCTTTGCAAGTGCCACGGCATACTGTCCGAACCTTCAGATGGCATGACCATCCCCTGCTGCTGGATCCTCCTCAGACTCCTCATCTGACTCAGTCTCAACTGCCTGATGTACTAGGAGCTGCTGGCGCTGCAAGAACCTACCTTATTGTAATGGTTTCCTAAGTATAATGTTGTGCAACATTGCACAAATGGTCAGTATTTTTGCGCAAGTGACAGATTCATACTGCAAGACACCACACCGTGAATGCAGACAGCAAATGTTTGCCTTCAGCATCCAAAACATACACTCATCAGTGTTTCTGGTTTGCAGTAGTGCATGGCTGTACCCATTGCCTGTTTGATTTGGGAGATTTCTAATGGATGTCATAAGCCAGAGTTCCAGGGCATATCCCACATCACCAAAAACATGCCCTTATGGGATGTTACCCTTCACAAAGCATTTGTACAGGTCACAGGTGTGCCTTATGAGGGAGTCATGATAGCTGGCTGGCTGGCCTGCACACATATTGTAGATTATATCCGGTGCATTACAGACCACCTGGTATTTGATGGAGTGATATGCTTTGTAACTCATGCACCTCCTTCACAGATGGTGCTTTTATTTCAATGAGAGTAGAGTGTATGGCCCCAATACCTCAGAAAAATGTGCTATATCGTAGAACTCACACATGGTGTTGGCTTTGTCCTATGGGGTATATGAGAACCACATATGCTCCCCCACATGCTGAAGCATGTCATCAAGAAACAGGCAGGTGCCTGAAATACTTCCATTGTGTCCCCAGTAGATCATTGGAAGGTCCCCTGTAGCTAATGTATGTAAAGCCACACATACTTTAGTATCCACAGGAATAGGTACTCCACATCTCCTCAGTGGAAGCAGATGAGGTGAACACATTTCCATGGTTTGATGGACGGTCCCCCTATCAACATAGTACTGGCCATAAGATATTAAGCACAGTCAGATGACCCTGCACTTCAGCAGGTGACATCAAACACTGTCAGCAGTGATCACTGCTGCAATAACAGCCTCTTGCAGATATACATTTACTATGGCTTCTGAACATGGGCATATGGGTGAATTACTATAATCTACTTCACCTGAACATGAGCATACAGCTGGGTTCAAATATACAACAGCCGCAGCACTGCTGTGTGGTATTTAAATGTTTTTGCATCAGTCCACCATCTTATTTTGCTCATTATCGTACACAGCACCTAATTATATGCAAATTACCATATAGTATAATTGACTATGCTTATGTAGACTAGTCATACGTTGTAGCTGGGTTTTCTGAATTGTACACCATGTGCTTGGCAAATAATGGTGGTAGTTCACTTAGCACGCTGTGGTAAAGTTTTCCGAATCAGGCCCCAGTTTTAGAAAAATACCCAAATATAGCCCTGATTTCAAATACAGTGAAAACAAGCATTTGCTCCTGGTTAGTGTATGTTTACATTGCTATAACGTGCTACACAACAGAAAATATCCTAACAGCAACTTCATTAAAAAAACATTGCAGAAGAAGGAAATGAATGAATGAGTCTTCTCTGAATTCTTTTGCCTTTATTCATTATTAAGAACATTTCACCAAAAGAAGACTAATTGTTCTTTAACATTTTAGTTGTTACTGTTGTACTTTCTCTGAGATTAAGCAGCATCACTGTGATATGGGTTGTCAGTCCACTAGCAGAGCCATAGTTAGGTCACAGGTCAAAATATGCCCTAGTATTTCCCCATACTGGCCTCCTTTCAATCCGAAGTTGAGGACCAAAAAAAAAAAATCAAGCTCCTTCTATACTTACTGACAATCACATGCTATCTAGCTAAATATGTTTATTTATGGAGCAATGATAGCATGTGGTTTCTTAAATAAGTCCAAGTACTGCACTCACCCCCAAGCAACACGTTGGTTAATTTTAACTTAAAAAGGGGTACTTACGTATTATCACAACCACATTTTCGCTCGAATGCTGGTTGCTTCTCCTTGTGTCAACTGGGACCAATGAAGTATGACAAAACCTCAGAGACATGTTTTCTTTAATGTGCTATTGTTTTTAGGATGGTTTTTCACTTCAATGGCTGAAAAAATAAGGTTTGAAAAATAGGTTTCCCCATTTACTGCCAGCATCTCAAGATGTCAGTTAAGCAAGTCCCCCGTTCCACTTAAAACGCGTTCCGCGTTCCTTTTTCTCAGCTTTTGCCCTGAGAATGGAAAGCATCAGGAAAGAAAAGCAAAGCAGTACTCAGTCTAACTTCTTAAAAAAGTAATCGGGACGGGTAGACTGTTAAAACACGATCTTGGTGGTGGGTTTGTAAAACTAGTAAGGGTTTGCACATGTTAGGATTTGTGGCTAGTGTTGCTCAGAAGCAGCTAATTTGTTGGAAGTGTGTGTGTGTGTGTGTGTGTGTGTGTGTGTGTGTGTGTGTGTGTGTGTGTGTGTGTGTGTGTGTGTGTGTGTGTGTGTGTGTGTGCATGTCCGTGTGTGTGTGTGTGTGTGTGTGTGTGTGTGTGTGTGTTTCTAACATCGTACGCTATGACTGCCCACACTCCTTTCAGGCCAACGTACGTATATACAGACAGCCACTGTGATCGCTCGCTGAATTCAATGCTTGATGTCTTTCAAGCATGCTAGCCACAAATCCTCAAATTTGAACCCTTACTCATTTTAAAAAGCCACCACCAACATCCCAGAAGAGTTTTTTTTACAGTATACCCTTCCTGATTATACTCCCTTGTCGTTGTTTGAGTAAAAGACAAGAAAGTCCAGCACGTCGGAAAATGTGGTTGCGATAATACGTAAGTACCTAAAAAGGTAAACAAAATAAGCTCTTGTCTTTTAAATAATTGCTAAACTAGTAAAATACATTTTATACAGGTCAATAGATACCTGCATGACAGTATTAAATACCCTTCTTCTGGCAAAAAAAAAGTCAAAGTATATAATCTGATGCTCAAAAGTCAATGTTTTTATCAGAGTTCTAAAGTAGATCTGCTGTTACCATGGCAATAAGCTGGAGGTAATTTCATGGCCATTTGTCTTTTGTGCAGGGCAGAAGATTCATAGTTATTAAACTGTACTCAAAACATATTGCAATCACCATGCACTCCATTGACAGCATAGATTCTTATCAGCCTCACCACACAGAGCATATTCTATGAGAAAGGAAAAATAGTTATAAGAAATAAAACATATGCTAAAGTCCCCACAAACTAGAACACAAACAAGTGCAGAGACTGAGTACTATTTAAAGATGCTTTAAAAATATCTCAAGTTTTCTTCCATCTTCTCTTCCTGTTTTCACTACATGTTTGCATTTAGCAGTGCTTATTAAAGACTTATATGTAAACAGGAGCTTATCTGTGCAATTTCAGGCATCAGCATCTTACAGAAAGCACATTAAAAGTCACTTGAACATGTTATCCAACATTACGAACTTTAAACTTTTAAGAATTCAGACTGGCCATCAGCCAGGCACTATGTTACCCATACCAATGCCACAATGGAGCTAACATGCACTTGATTTCATCTTGTCTTTCAGTTTTATTAATGCAATCCCGAAAGCAGCACTTAACTAGCACAAAAGGCAAGATCACAAGTCAGTCTTGTTCCAGTTGTTGCACCTGAATTCTGCTTTCCAGCTTATGTTTCTCATCACGGTTTTGTAGCTGCAGCAGTAGCAATAGCATTAGACTCCGGGCTACATTCACTTGCTGCTTTTCCAACTGACAGTTACACTCATCTCTCACTCAGATGGTGAACAACTAAATCAAATTACAAAGTAGTTGGTTATGGACTTCTTTTGCTAATGATGCCTCTGGCACTCAGCACTTATGCTGTCAAGTGACCTGTTAACTCCAATCACATTGCTCAGCATTGCTAGATATCAGGAACCACACTTTCAAGCAAAAACAAACAAATGAAAAAAAATCTTATCACGTGTTGGTGTGATGGGGGAACAGGGGCCCTGTTCTATAATTTGTGAGAAATCCTGAAGGTAGGCATGTATCTCCAAACTGGGTACAGCTGAGAGGAAGAGTGGCCACAGAAAAACTTAATACTGGTTTGGTTGGTCTACCTGTCTATCAGAAGATCATGGACAGGTGCCTAGGGATCCATGTGCTACATCTGACTCTGCTTGGGTCAGTTCTACAAATTAGTATTAAAAGCCTAGCACTTTCAATGTGTGTTAGTAAGTGATTTGTCTGAGGTAAGATATAGAATATTAAGTAATGCACTTTAATAGCAAGGGTAGAGTGATAGCAGTTTTTGGTAATGTTGCTGGAGGATGAGATTAATGGTGCATCAGAGAAGATAGGGATTAGGGAGAAATAAAGTTAGGAGACTAACCTTAAGAGTTGGTGAGGCAGGAATGCCAGGCCCCACCCACTGTTCAGAGAACACAAACAGTAATGTGCAGACAGAAGTAGAAGGAGGGACAGTTAAAAAAATGAAATCAAAATAATAGCAAGGGTACTTGTGTCAAAGTCTGTAGCAAAGCTATGACTCCATTGACAGCAAAGCATGACAACAAGCAAGGCTTTCAGAAATAAAAGTAATTTATATATCTTTACTACTTCATTAAGTTTATATTTTTTTTACGTCTGCTAGCTTCATATATATATATATATATATATATATATATATATATATATATACACACACACACACACATATATATATATATATATATATATATATATATATATGTTTTCACTTAGCTGGTAGGATGTATCAAATTATTTACTAACCCAAATGTTTCTGCACTCAAATACACAAAAAGTATGGCTTTTTTCCTGGCTTTATTTGTAATGTTGTTTGGCAAAAACAGTTGTTTAATTCTTACAAAGTAATAATCCCAGGACTGGTTTTAGATCAGTTACACTCAAGGTACCTGTAGTTCCCATTGTCTTCATTTCCTCATTCTAATGTTGATGCATGCGTTGGATTACTTAAATGTTGTAAATATCCTTGTTAGCAACTGAAAATGTTACATATTGAGGATAATGTAAAACATATCAAAATGATTTATCAACTGTAATTCAAAAATTCGAACTGCAAGGTAACAGCAAAAAACTGTTAATGGTTTGAGGATTTTCTAAATGGAACAAACAACCCACTCTGTGCTGTTGCCTCAAAAAAATCCACAGGCATGAAATGATCCAAAATATTGGTAAAAACACAGGTTTATTACTCCAGCCAGTCAAAGCAGTAAAATAGCTTAAAAACCATACAGGATAAATAGAACACAACTGTAGTGTATCCAACACAGTCAAGCGCTTTCATCCTGCTCTAGGACTTCTTCAGAACTGTGTTTGCTAAAACCCACTCCCTCTTTTATACTGACAATTAACTAATTAATATTTGAATCATGTTAACCCTATAGAATCTGTTAAAAAGTGTGTAGTAAATTTTAATGTTTCTGTAAATAAGAAAGAGTGATTGGGATTATTTTTAATATGCCTGTATATCGCATTATTTTCATCATGTTTTCTCACAGCATACAATGTTATTAGTCTGCCCATTTCTCTCTCTACACTCTTTAAAAGTAGTCACCCACTATATACAAAAAGAAACATAGTAAAGGGTCAAATGGTCCGGGCAGCAAGAATGTGTTCTAACATTGATATAGTAAAGAGAGAGATGGGCACACTAATAACATTTTTTTCTGAAAGAGGTTGCCTGTTTGAATTTGTACTACCTATTTGTGAGCAAGTTATTAGCGAGTGGGGTAGAAGGTATAAACCCCTGCTGGGATCCTATTTAGTGAAGGAGAATGAAACTAACACAAGGAAAGATTATACCCAATCCATGGTGGTGACTTATGGAGAAACAAGTAGTAAGATTAGGGATATTGTCAAGAAAATTTGGGTGTTATTTAAAGGGAACGAGGAAATATTAGATACAGTAGGAAAAGAACCAACATTTGTTTTCAAAACTAATTACAATTTAAAATTTTTACTGGAACATCCCATTAAAGCTAAGAACAATGGGAGAGGGACAACTAGATGTGGAACTTGTGAACATTGTAGGTATAGCTTAGTGGGAGCCTCAGTATGGTTGGAAGTAAGGGATAGGGAGATAAAATTAGCAACAGGGTCCTGTATTACGAAAGGACTGGTATATATAGCTATTTGTCAGGAATGTCAGCATTTCTACATAGGTAAAACCAAAAGAACTTTTAGAAGGAGGATCTATGAGCATTTGTATGCTGTGAGAAAACATGATGAAAATAATGCGATATACAGGCATATTAAAAATAATCCCAGTCACTCTTTCTTATTTGGTATTCTGGAGGTTACTGGTAGTAATCCGAGAGGGGGTAATTGGAAAAACAACTTGGAGAGGGCAGAAATGAGGTGGCAATTGAGACTTAATGCCACGGTAACCCCAGGCATCAATGACAATGTATCTATAAAACCTGAATTGAAACATAGGGCCACTATTTTGTAACAGAAAAGAACCTAGTTCAGTAAACAACACTGCTTTCATTTACAGAAACATTAAAATTTACTACACACTTTTTAACAGATTCTATAGGGTTAACATGATTCAAATCTTAATTAGTTAATTGTCAGTACAAAAGAGGGAGTGGGTTTTAGCAAACACAGTTCTGAAGAAGTCCTAGAGCAGGACGAAAGTGCATTACTGTATTGGATATACTACAGTTGTGTTCTATTTATCCTGTATGGTTTTTAAGCTATTTTACTGCTTTGACTGGCTGGAGTAATAAACCTGTGTTTTTACCAATATTTTGGATCATTTCATGCCTGTGGATTTTTTTGAGGCAACAGCACAGAGTGGGTTGTTTGTTCCTTGCGGTGTTTTCTCCACTCTGGTCACTGGTGGTTTGGTTTCTAGGATTTTCTAAGGGCCTTCCAGAGAGACAACAGATATTAGTACATATGAAAGTAAAGGTCAAAACTAACTTTAACTGAAAGCTAATGAAAAATACTTCAAAGTGGAATACTGACTTCACAATGTTGGCCTCCTATGATGAACAATTTAATAGCCAACATGCTACACATGGGCAGCAGAGCTCCCAGCTCAGCTACACAATGGTAAGAAAATAGTTAATTTTCCTGTCCTGTTTTCAGAGCAAATAGGTTTTGACAGCTGAGAGACTGAGCAAACATAATGTCCACATGATGGTCAGTCAGAATCCCTAAAGGTTTAGACAGTGCATAGTTTTGGAAATGTTCAAGTGATTTTTGCTATACCTCAATTGAGTGTCATTCCTGAAGCAAATTAGCACTCAGTGGAATAAACCAAAGAAACAATGGAGAAACTTAACAGAAAATGCTGCATTGGCATTCAATGATGTGAGCCCTAGATTGATGCTTAGTTATTGCAATGCTAGTCAATAAATGGTTTCATGTGATATTAAAGACCTGTAATCAATGCCGTGTCAAGCAGTCCTGATTTAAATAAGTAAAATATAATTAAATGCCATAATCAGTAACAAATGCTACAGAAAGATCATTGTATGAACAGCTGTCCCTTTATAACTGCTTAAAACGTGTACAAAATTCTACAGTACTGAAACTATATGTTATTTAAAAGAATTCAGCACCAAACTCATTTACCGCTTATTAAGTCCTTGTGAATTTTTAATAAAACATGAAAGTTTACAACAAAGTTATGACCCAAGACAATGAGAACATAGATTGTACACAGTAGGAAAAAAGTGAACTTAATGAAGTGATGGAGTAGTTGAAGATGTATACATTTCTTCAGGAGTCCAAAGGAGTTGAGAAAAAGGAGAATGGATGGAAATGTAGGAGTATGGCTAAATTGGGAAATGACTGATGGTATTTCAAACTTTTTTTTAGAATTGATTCCATTGATCAGGAATGTAGTTTCATTAATAGATTTTGAGCCTCAGAAAAATTACTAAACCCAGGAGGTCGGCAAACAATTTCATCTAATGTTAGAAAGTCTACTGATGTTCTCTGTGTTTTGCATAGCATTCATTTTGGAGTGATCCAAGAGAGATAGGAAGTTTTAATCCTTCTCTACAACTGAGTCATGCTATAATGAAGCTATTATTGAAGTGCTGTACTGCTTTGTCAAGCAGCAGTCACTTCAGAGTAACCAAGTTTATAAAGTGCAGAAAATTAACAAAAGATTTGGAGTCCAATTTCCCTGTGATTTTATTTTATGGATCTTGCTTTGGCACCAGTATGCAAAAATAGTAAGATGGTCAGTGAATGTGTCAGCCATCACTCCAATGTCTGAACTAGTGTTAGGACCAGATGTAAGGATCAACTCTGGTGTACTCATAGGAGAAGAATTTTCTTTCAGTTCTTGGTGTGACAGAAGACCACACATTCATAGTGCAGGGTGACTACAGTCTTTTCTTTACAACTTTCATTTAATGTTCAAGTCACCTTGTACAATATTCCCAGATATGAATTTGGAAGTAAGGCAATGCAGAGCATGTTGTCAGCTAAAGCATAGAAGTGAGGGTGATAACAGATAAACGCAACAGAGTTTAATTTTACCTTGTTGATATTCACCTGAATAAGAATGTACTCTGTGTGTAGCCAATAGAATATTTTCATGGTAGATAAGGAGCAAGATTTGCTTGAAGTGGAGAAGAAGAGGAAGAACACAACTAGTTATTTTACATTTCCTATTAGAAAACATGATGCTGATGTTGTGCCATGGTAAAGCAGTTGTCAGCTCTGAAATGTCTAGTGTGAACCATATTTCAGATGCATGTGCAATACTAGGGAAGTACAGCGAGGTCTAAGGTTGCAAAGTATATCACTTATTCTTGATATTTATTGCATGGATATGCACAAATGTAAGCCCTTTAACTGTTTACCACGTTTTTTACTACAGCCAGAAATATTGAGGCTACTTCATGGGTTTGAGGTGGGGTGGCTCTGGGTTGGAGCTGATGTCTACAGATATCAAAATAAGATTAAAATGTGATAAAATACTGCAAAATTATACAAACAGTGTTTTATAATATCTATATAAAGGGCTTTTCTGCCATTAGATAAACAGAACGCTACTTCTCCTTTGTGATGAACCATGTTATCACACAACTTTATTGAATTTAGTTGAACTGAATAATGCTTCACATTTGCTATGGAAGGAACTTGAAACTTATTTTGATAGTGTAAGGTGCCGTACAGTAGACACTGGGAGATGTTAATGTGGTGTAATTTATGTAGTTGTGAAGACTAGGATGCATACAATCATCAAAAGACCTAATGTTAAAAAAGAGATAGACTTACCACATAAGCAGTCCATGGCTGGTTATTATGTGGCTGGTTATTCAGACAAGTGGCGTGGTCTGATTCAGTATATAAGGCATCTTACCTTAGGGATGGAGGGTGGTTTGATCAGGGTCTACAGGAGGGAAGACCCATCCAAGCCTACAAACCCTGATGCATACAGAGAAATAGCTTTAGCCTGTCTGATGTACAGAGGGATAAAGCTCTGACTAAAGCCCAGGAAACCTAAGTCTTATTAGTGGCTTGGGTACTTGGTGGAGCTGGCAGGGAAGGTGAGTGTGCCTATCCTGAGGGGGTGGGGTGGGGGACAGTGTCATTCACAGGCTGAAATAGTCCTTTGGAGGAATAAAGCATGCCTGTGACCTGAGTGCATGCACGAGGAGCACTAAGCTGCACATTGGCGGTAGCCTTCCATGAGAAAGTGCATAGCAGAGTGCACTTAAGGTGTTGTGGCTGATACTGTAATGTTGGTCACCTGGTCCCCTACCCAGGTGTAGGGGATAGGCTAAATAATAAAATGCCATCACTGCCAAGATATCAAAATGGACAGATGTAACTCTTATGGCTATGCATATGACAGCCTACCCCCAGGTGGCTCCGAAAAATGAGGTCAAGTCTGACTGGGGAGGCATCTTGACCAACAGGTGCAGGGGATGAAAGAGCAAAAGAAATACAAAGACACATATTAAACTCATAGTAGCAGTTAAACAGCACGTGCAGTGCCCAAGTGAGCTGGCTAGTGGTGGGCAATTCTGAGTGTGATACATGGTCTGTGGTAAACAGTTGGGAATTGCTGATTGAAGGCTCAGTGTCTGTTATTATAAAAGTGTATTAGTTCTGGTTTAAGCACTTGGGCTCCAGGCCAGTTATTTTACATTAAGACGGTTTGTGGTCTGCACTCTTGTGAGAGGAGAGACTAGTTTCTGCCCTTCTGAGCTGGGAATTTCTGGCCAAAGGCTTACTGTGCCTGCTTATTTGAACTGTTTTTCTGATATTGGTGCACCTTGTCTGCTGTAGCATAGACTAGATTCATACCTGCTGAATCTAGCTTTGTTTGTATAACTTGAGCACTAATCCAGGCCATCTTTTTTGGAGAAGGCTCCCCTGCACCCAAGTGGCAGGAGTGTGCGGTTAGAACTTGTCTGATTGAAGACTGCTGGAACAGGGCTTAGTTTTGAGTTTATTACTGGTTAATTGGGTAATTTGTTTAAATCAGTTTGCGTGTTTTCTATTGTTATAAAACAAATTGCACTTTATTCATCTGTTTTTACTGTAATTGTGTTTCTTCCCACTTTATTACCTTATTTTGCTTGTGCTTCTTCTTCAAAGTACTCAATTATGTTTATTCTGCTGCAGATATTACTGCTTGGTAGTAGCCTGATTAAATTGTAACTGTTATTCTAAGCTTTTTGGTTTAAGCACTTGGGCTTCAGACCAGTTGTTTTACACTAAGGAGGTTTGTGATCTGCACTGTTGTGGCAGGACAGGTAGCTTACATCCTTCTAAGTTGGGAATTGCTGATTGCAAGCTCAGTGTCTGTTATTCTAAAAGCACATTAGTTCTGGTTTAAGCACTTGGGCTTCAGACCAGTTATTTTACATTAAGAAGGTTTGTGTTCTGCACTCTTGTGGAAGGAGAGGCTAGATCCTGTCCTTCTGAGCTGGGAATTTCTAGTTAAAGGCTTATTGTGCCTGCTTATTTGAACTGTTTCTTTCTGAAATGTGTGCACATTATTTGCTGTAACCCAGAAGTTAGTAGTTTATTGGCCATTTTGAGCTAATTTCTATCGCTTTCATTTCCCTGCTATAAAAACTGCATTTGGGTGGTTTTTGCACTTGTATTCAGCTCAGCAAGTGCCTGCCAGGTATCCTACAGAGCTCTACAGCAGCATAGAGACAAAATAGAGAATTTGGAGTGATTAAGTATCATTTTTCTGTATTTTCTTGCTGTCTTATCTAATTCTGCCTAAAATGCCAATTGTTTAGCATTTCTGTGATTTAAAAAGCTTGTTTCTGCTACATATTGTACTTATTTTCTGCCTGCGCTTGAACTAAGTCATTTTTGTGTTTAAATAATCTGTTTAACTGTTGTAGGCTACACACTAAAGTGCGATAGCCATTTCTGTGCATTTAAAGTGTTTTTTTTATTGTATTTGCTTTATTTTCTGAAAAAAAAAAACAAAAATATACTTGTTTCCCACCTTTCTGAACTAGTATAGTCCAGTTTTTAGGTTATTGCTGAATTCAGGACTCTGTTACAAATTTTTGTGTTGCCCATACCTTACTTGGATAGAAGGAAGTTTCTCTGTTCACCTGTGAGAGAGTGGAGCTTTGACCAGCCTATCTGTCCCTGGAGGAGTAGTTTCAGCACAGAAGTTAGTAGTTTATTGGCCATTTTGGGCTAATTTCTAACTTTTATTTCCCTGCTATAAAAAATGCATTTGTGTGGTTTTGCACACCAGGCAGCACTGGTTAGCTAGGGTTAAACTATTCTCGGCTCCACGAAGTCTACTCTTCAATTTTCCCTTGGAACTAGACAAACTTTCAACTTAAGCACTCAAACCATTCATTTTACAGCGCAGCACTTGCTCAATACTCATAGCAAGCATTAATTAATCCTAGCACTAGACCCCCCCCTATACTGTCCAGAAGTACAAGGCTCTCTATTCGTCCCTACCAGCCAATCAGTAAAACAGCTCTTTACCTATTCAGGCATGTCCAAAGGGCAGTTTCAGGTGTACTCTCCACTCTCCAGTCCAACTGGTGAATCTGGGCATTTTGAGGCAATGTTACAACTGCCTCATGTACACAGACAACCCTTTCCTCCTACCACCAAACACTAATATATGAGAGAGATGCAATTATACAGCCAAACTGGAGGCAAATAACACACATAATACATTAAACATACCTGGAGGCTCTAAATAAAAATCTGCAAAAGCAACAGAGACCTCCAAAGCAGACACCCAAGCAACCTCCACACCACATCACAAACCATGAAACACATATTTCACATAATCAGTGTGCCATGCAATCACAGCCCTTTAGGCAACCCACGGTGGTGGTGTTGCAGTAGCGTTGTCGCCTCACAGTAAGACGCTGTCCAGTTCGATTCTCAGATAGAGCATCTTCTGCGTGGAGGCATGCGTGAATGGGCGTACCTTCGTTGAAGGTTGTGCGTCAGGGCTGGTAAATCGGCACTTAAAATTCAACTACCAATCATTAGCAGACCGGAGTTCCGCTGTGGTGACCCCTAACCGGGAAAAGCCGAAAGACACAACAACAACAACATACCCAATACACTAGTAATAGGCAAGACCTATAGTCAGGCACACTGATGTCCCACTAACTAGGCTGGACAAGGAGAAGGTTACAGTTAGCTGCCTGTCAGGCGCCAGGATCCGCCACATAACACAAGCACTCAGGTCACTCCAGAACAAGTACAAATACGGCTCTGTCATTGTCCATCTTGGTGTGAATGACCTGAGACATACCTCCCTGGACTACATGAAAAGAGACATGGAAGAGCTCTCTGATCACATAGCCCAAGCCGGTATGACCCTGACCCGGAGTAGCATCCTGACCTCACCAAGAATGATGCCACAGTATAAAGAAAAAATGATCAATTTCAACAATTGCCTAAGTTTCTGGTGTCATTCAAAGGGGATCCAGTATCTGTCTGCCTGGGATGACATGCTCGACAAGCCATGTTGCTTCACAAGAGATGGCTTGCATCTGTCACCCTTAGGCTTTCAAATACTGGCCAAGGGTTTTGCTGCCCCCATAGTGCCTTTTTTAGGCAAGGCTCAAAAGACAAACCCACCACCATAAATAGCACAAGTAACCAAAAACTAAGAGTAATGCTACTCCATGCCAAAAGTCTAAACCTCAAAATGCATGCACTCGAGGCACTCCTCAGTATGGAGAACATTGATATCTGTGCAGTAACAGAAACCTGGTTTAATGCTCTAGAGAGCATCCCAGCACTACCAGGCTATAACTCATACCATAACTATTGGCCACAGAACATGGACCAAAACACAAAAGGTGGGGTTGTATCCATATTCATCAAGGATATCCACACCTCCAGGTTAGTGGCACAGCACAATGTCTCAGAGATCATCCATGTGCAACTAACAATGGGCAAAGCTGCAATTCAAATTATAGTTTGCTACAGATCACCCACCATGACCCAGGAACCCCATTCCGCATTTCTGGAGACACTGGAAAATATGAAGGTCCTACCAAACACCCTAATATTGGGTGATTTCAATTACCCAAACATTAACTGGGAGAACGATTCAAGTACTAACTCCCTTGCCCAACGCTTCCTAGAATTTATAAACTCAAACACCCTGGATCAACTGGTCAAAACCTCCCCCAAAGGTGACAACATATTGGACCTGGTCATCGCCAACATGGGCGACCGGTGTTCTACACTGGAGGTCAACTCCTCACTGGTTAGATCAGACCATAGACTAATCAATCTGGATATCCACATTCTGCCCCGACCCCCAATCAAGGAACCCACCATGAAGGCAAAGCTCAAAAGACAAACCTACCACTGGAAATAGCACAAGTAACCAAAAACTAAGGGTAATGCTACTCAACGCCAGAAGTCTAAACCTCAAAATGCATGCACTCGAGGCACTCCTCAGTATGAAGAACATTGATATCTGTGCAGTAACATAAACCTGGTTTAAGGCTCCAAAGAGCACCCCAGCACTACCAGGCTATAACTCATACCATACTTTTCTGCCACAAAACCCGGACTGAAACACAAAAGGCGGGGGTGTATCCATATTCATCAAGGATATCCACACCTCCAGGTTAGTGGCACAGCACAATGCCTCAGAGTTCATCCATGTGCAACTAACAATGGGCAAAACTGCAATTCAAATTGTAGCTTGCTACAGATCACCCACCGTGACCCAGGACACCCATTGTGCATTTCTGGAGACACTGGAAAATATGAAGGTCCTACCAAACACCCTAATATTGGGTGATTTCAATTACCCAAACATTAACTGGGAGAACTATTCAAGTACTAACTCCCTTGCCCAATGCTTCCTAGAATTTATAAACTCGAACGCCCTGGATCAACTAGTCAACACCCCCACCCAGAGGTGACAACCTACTGGACCTGGTCATCACCAACATGGGCGTGTTCTACACCATAGGTCAACCCCTCAGCTGATTAGATCAGACCATAGACTAATCAATCTAGATATCCACATTCTGCTCCCACACCCAATCAAGGAAGCCACAGTGAAACACT
Source organism: Protopterus annectens (assembly GCF_019279795.1). Taxonomy (NCBI): domain Eukaryota; kingdom Metazoa; phylum Chordata; order Ceratodontiformes; family Protopteridae; genus Protopterus; species Protopterus annectens. The sequence continues at coordinate 279,470,707 of NC_056735.1, read as the reverse complement.
TTTCAAAAGGAAACTTCATGTTACTTAAGACCAAGGTGGAAAGTTTCACAGCCTCCATGCTAAAGGACAATGCTGTCCAGGCTGCTGAATCCCTTACAAAGGCACTCTATAAGCACCTGCAAGAATGCATGGATCGTGCTATCCCAAGCAAAACCAAGACTCACTCCTTCAAGAAAAGGAAACCAGTCTGGTGGACCCCTGCCATAAACAAGCTATAAAATAGAAGGAGGAAACTTGTACAGAAAAAAGTAAAATCCTAAGAAGGAAAGACATCCCTGATCATAGGTTCATAGCTTCATACTAGGCTATCTGCCCTAGGGTATTTATAAGCCTAGCCAGAGTGTGTTTGGCTTTCGCCACCCATTTTAAATTAATTTTGCTATGCCCTTTTTCGAGGTTAGTATACTGTGCCTTTGTCTAACAGTGACACAGAAGTGATACCCAGGGTAAACCTACAATCTCCCATCCACTCATCAAGATTCCTCTTGAAGAGAGTCAATGAGGGACTCTGCCTAACCTGGACTGAGATTTTATTCCAGAGTGAAGGGAGCCTCTGGGTTATGAATCTGTCCCTCCAGCATGTCCTATTTATTTCAGTGCTGAGGTTCAAGTCTCGAGCGCATAGCTCAATGGGATTTGGATTTTCTGAGGTGCAGCATGTCCATTAATTCCGGGTTGGACATGGCTTTATACATCAGGCACAGATCACCTCTGAGCAGGCGGTATGCCACTGAGTAGAGCTGGAGTTTCTTTAACCGGGCAGCATATGGCATCTGTTTGAGCCCTTTGATCCTCTTGGTGAGGTACTTTTGGGGTCTTTCCAGTTGCTGCAGGTGTCTGGTAAGGTACATCCCAAAAGGGGCATTGTACTCAATTATGGGCCTGATGAGGGATGAGTAAAGAGGCACGATGACCTCCCCTGATCTAGATGTGAATCCCTTCATGATTAGGTGGGCTATATAAAATGTTTTTCTAACCACTTTGGCCACGTGGTTTTCAAATGAGAGATTGCTATCAACCTGGGTCCCCAGGTCCCTAATTACTTCTTCCGTACTTAATGGATTACCACCTATGTGGTAATTTGTGGGCACTTTGTTTTTGCCAAAGGGGATGACTATACACTTTTTGGCATTTAGCTTGAGGCCATGGCTCTGGCACCAGTTGTCTGTTTCTATGAGGCCCTTTTGTAGGATGCTTGTGTCGGCTGGAGAGTCGATTATGGCGCCTAGTTTGCAGTCATCTGCGAACTTGGTCAGCCACAGTCCTTCTGTGTTGGCCTGTACCTCCGAGAAATATATACCAAACAAGAGAGGTCCCAGGAATGAGCCTTGTGGGATGCCACTTGTAACTTGTATGGAGTCTGACATGGCTCCAGCAATTCTAACCATGTGGGTTCTGTCCTTGAGCCAGTTTGCAGCCCATCTAGTGACATAGGGGTTTATATTTAAGCTGGTGAGCTTATCTATAATGCCCGAGTGGGGTATTGTATCGAAGGCTTTTGCGAGGTCCAGGTAGGCTGTGTGGACCACCTTCCCCTCGTCAATGGCCTTGGTGACTGTTTCAAAGAAATTGACCAGGTTTAAGAGGCAGGATCTGCCCTTAACAAAGCCAAACTGGGTAGGATCCAGTGTCTGTAGGTCCCCAATATCTTTATTTATGAGGTCCATGATGATCCTTTCCATAGCTTTGCAGACCAAGCTAGTCAGGCTTATGGGGTGATAGTTTCCAGGATCCGTTGAGGCACCACCTTTGTGGAGAGGGACCACTGTTGCTGTATGCCACTCTTTGGGTACATATCCTGTAGTAAGGCTGAGACTGAAGAGTAGTTTTATGTTTGGGTTTAGCTCTTTTTGGAGTTCATGTAGGACACCGTCTGGTCCCATTAATGCTGTGTTTTTTGCTTTGGAGAGGGTGGCTCTTACCTGAGCATCTGAGATGTCAGTGGGGCAGCACTCTGCTGGGATAGATATTTGCCCTTTTGGTGGTTGGGGGGGGGTTTGCACTGAACCTGTCAGCTAGGATGTTGGCAATGTCTGTGGGTTTGGTGTATTTTTTGTCATTTTGGACTAATTCTGAGCATATCTGGGAATTCCCACCCAGGTTCCTAACATAACTAAAGAAAGCCTTGTGATTATCCTTAGTGTCCTGTGCAATTTTTCTCTCGAAGATGGCCTTAGACAATTTTATGAGTGCCCGTAGTTTTTTGCTAATACTGATCAGAGATGCCTTCCCTTTTTGGGATTTTGCTCTATCATGTAGTAGCTTTCTCCTTCTATTGTATAGTTTGTTTATGGCTGGGGTCCACCAGACAGGACGCCTGCCTTTGGAGGATTGGGTCTTGGTTTTATTTGGGATTGCATGAGCCATGCATTCCTGAAGGTGTTCATAGAATGCGTTTATAAAGGATTCTGCGGTCTGGGCCATATTTTCCACAGGCCCGGGGGCTTTGAAGGATTCCATCTCGGTTTTGAGGAGTGTGAAATTTGCTTTAGAGAAGTTTTTCACTGTGGTTTTCTGGGCAGGGGGTGGGGTCGGGATGTGAATATCCAGTGAGATTAGTTTATGGTCTGATCTTACCAGTGAGGGATACACTTCTGGTCTGGAGCATAGAGCCCCCATGTTGGTGATGATCAGGTCCAGTATGTTTTCCCCTCTTGTGGGAGTGGTAAGAAGTTGTTCCATAGCATTTGAGTTTATACATTCTAGGAACCTTTGGGCTAGGGTGTTGGAGCTAGAGTAATGCTCCCAGTCTATGTTTGGGTAGTTGAAGTTGCCCAATATAATGGTGTTTGGAGAGACCTTCATATTTTCCAGTGTTCTCAGGAAGGCCGAGTGGGGTTCCTGCATTTGGGAGGGTGGTCTGTAGCAGGCTATAAACTGGAAGGCAGTTTTACCCACTGTTAGTTGCACATGGATAGTCTCTGATGCGTCGTGCTGTGCCACCAACCTGGAGGTGTGGGTATCTTTGATGAATATCGATACTCCCCCTCCTTTTGTGGTTTGGTCCAAGTTTTGGAGCCGAAAAGCATGGTATGAGGTATAACCTGGTAGTGCTGGGGTGCTCTCAGGAGCCTTGAACCAGGTTTCTGTTACTGCACAGATATCGATGTTCTCCATGCTATGGAGAGTTTCGAGTGCGTGCATCTTGAGGTTTAGACTTCTGGCGTTGAGTAGCATTACTCTTGGTTCCTTATCCCTTGTGATACCTATGGAGGTGGGTTTGTCTTTTGAGCCTTGCCTAAAAAAGGCACTATGGGGGTGGAAAGAGACTTTGCCTATAACCGAAAGCCCAGGGGTGAGAGGTGCAAGCCGTCCCTAGCGAAGCATCATGGCTTGTCGAGCATGTCATCCCAGGCTGACAGGCATTGGCTCCCCTTTGAATGACACCAAAACTTAAGCCAATTGTTGAAATTGATCATCTTGTCTTCATATTGTGGCATCATTCTTGGTGAGGGTAAGATGCTACTCAAGGTCAGGGTCATACCAGCCTGGTCTACATGCTCAGAGAGCTCCTCTATCTCTCTTTTCATGTAGTCCAGGGAGGTACATCTCAGGTCATTAACACCAGCATGGACAATGACTGAGTCATATTTGTACTTGCCTTGGAGTGACCTGAGTGCTTGTGTTATGTGTCGGATCCTAGTGCCCCACAGGCAGCTCACCATGACCTTCTCCTTGTTCAGCCTGGTGAGCGGGACATCAGTGTGCCTGACGATAGAGTCACCTATTACAAGTGTATCAGGTGTGTTGTTTAGCCTTAAGGGCTGTGACTGTTCAGCACACTGGCTTTGTGAGCTATGTGTTGCACGTGTTTTGTTTTGGGGTAGCGGTTGCTTGGGTGTCTGCTTTGGAGGTCTCTGCTGCTTAGGCAGATTTTTATTTAGAGTCTCTGAGTATGTTTTTGTGTGTTTATGTGTTTGGTTTGCTGTCATGGCAGGTCTATGTGAGACTGGAATTGTAGTGAGTGTGGTTTCCTTCTCCTCCTGACTGGTTATGCCAGTACTGAGTTGAGAGAGCTTAGCCTCCAGTTTGGCTATATGGTTGCATCTCTCACATGTGTTGGAATTTGTTGGGAGGAGGAGAGGGTTGTCTGTGTACATGAGGCAGTTGTAAGATTGCCTCAAGATTCATAGATTCATAGATTTAGATTCATAGATTTGTACTAGGCTAATTGCCCTCATGGGCCATTTTAAGTCTAGCCAATTGCCCCCTGTGAGAATCAAACCCTGTACCTTGTGTTTGTAAGGCAAACACCTTAACTACTATGCCAACCCCCCACCCATTCCCAGATTCACCAGCTGGACCGGAGAGGAGATTGACAACTGACCTTTGGACATGCTAGAATAGTATTGGGAATTCCTTTATAATTGAAAAAAAGGGCCAATGGGGAACAAGGTACTCAAGGGGAGTTTGTGAGGGTGTAGTGCTTTTAATTTTTTAGTGCTGACTTATATAATTGCTTTAGTGAGCAAGTACCAGGCTTTAGAGTAGGAATAGGGTGTTTATTATGAGAACTAGATCAGTTCTAAGGGAAAAAGTGAAGAGCAGACTTTGTGGAGCCGAGAATGGTTTAAACCCAATTAAGCGGAGCTGCCCAATGCTGCGCTATGCGCAAAATCGCTCAAAGCCGCACCAAAGTGGGTTTTATACAGGGGGACTTGAAAGAGCTAGAAATTGGCCCAAAACGGCCAATAGACTACCAGAGTGTGTAACCTCAACAGGTAAATGCAACAAACAGGACAAACTTTAAAAGTGCAGGTGCAAAAACAACTTTAAAAAGTTTAAAACAGTTCAAGAAGCAGAAATACTTGCAGTTTAGTTAGATCGGACAGTCGCCCAGGTAGTAGCAGAAAAAAAAACACTTTTATCAGGTTAGCAGTCACTCTTTTAGCCTCTCTGTTGCTAGCACCACTCTACAGGACCACAAGGAGCTTGGCTGAGTAGTAACAAGCGCAAAAACCACGACAAAGCGGGTTTTATACAGGGGGACTTGAAACAGCTAGAAATTGGCCGAAAACGGCCAATAGACTATCAGATTCTTGTGCTGGGAACACTCCTCCAGGGATAGATAGGCTGCTCTAAGCTCCCCACTGCCACTGGTGAACAAAGAAGCCTCCTTTTATCCAAGAAAGGAAATGGGCAACACAGGAACTTTCCAAAAGTCCGGAATACAGCAAAGCCTGTATTTGGACTACTCTAGGTCAGGAAAGACGGGAAACAAGGATAGTTTTTTTGTTTTTTTTTCTTTTTTGCAACAAACAGCAGGAAAATGCAATAAATATGTAACACAGGCTAGCGCACTTGAGTGTGTAGTCTCAACAGATAAATGCAACAAACAGGACAAACTTTAAAAGTGCAGGTGTAAAAACAACTTTAAACAGTTTAAAGCAGTTCAAGAAGCAGAAATACTTGCAGTTTAGCTAGATCAGACAGTCGCCCAGGTAGTAGCAGGAAAAAAAACACTTTTATCAGGTTAGCAGTCACTCTTTTAGCCTCTCTGCTGCTAGCACCACTCTGCAGGACCACGAGGAGCTTGGCTGAGTAGTAACAAGTACAAAAACCACGCCAAAGCAGGTTTTATACAGGGGGACTTGAAAGAGCTAGAAATTGGCCCAAAATGGCCAATAGACTACCAGATTCTTGTGCTGGGAACACTCCTCCAGAGATAGATAAGCTGCTCTAAGCTCCCCACTGCCATTGGTGAACAAAGAAGCCTCCCTTTATGCAAGAAAGGAAATGGGCAGCACAGGAACTTTCCAAAAGTCCAGAATACAGCAAAGCCTGTATTTGGACTACTCTAGGTCAAGAAAGACGGGAAACAAGGATAATTTTTGGATCAGTATCAGCAAAAAACTACGATCCCTCATAAAATCATCCAAGGCTAGCTTCAAAAGAAAAATTGCCAAGGACTCCAAAGATAACCACAAAGCGTTCTTTAGCTATGTCAAGAACCTAATGGAAACTCTCAGATCTGCTCTGAGCTAGTGCAGAATGGCACAAAATACACTGAACCGACTGATATTGTTAACATTCTGGCAGACAGGCTTAGTGCAAACTTCACCCCCCTCTTACCCCCTAAAGGGCTCATAACAATACCAGAAGAATGTAGAGCCCTGGCAATCACTGACACACAGGTTAAAACAGCCCTATCCAAAGCCAAAAACACAGCATCAATGGGACCGGACGGTGTCCCAGTCTGTGTCTTTTACGAACTCCAAAATGAACTAACCCCTCACCTAAACGCACTGTTCAAACCCAGCCTCTCTACAGGCTATGTACCCATAGAGTGGCACACAGCAACAGTTATCTCACTCCACAAAGGTGGAGCCATAACGGACCCTGGGAACTATCACCCTATAAGCCTGACTAGCCTGGTCTGCAAGGCTATGGAGCGCATCATCATGGAACTCATTAACAGAGACACTGGGAACCTCCAAACATTGGACCCCACCCAGTGTGGCTTTGTTAAGGGCAGATCATGCCTCCTAAACCTGGTGGACTTCTTTGAGACAGTTACCAAGGCTCTAGATGAGGGAAAGGAAGTCCACACAGCCTACCTAGACCTCACAAAGGCTTTTGACACCATTCCCCATTCTGGTATTATAGACAAGCTCACCAGCTTGAACATAAACTCTTACGTCATGAGATGGGTTGCCAATTGGGTCATGGATAGAACCCACATGGTGAGAGTTGCAGGCTCTAGGTCTGACTCTAAACCAGTTACAAGTGGCGTCCCCCAGGGCTCAGTCCTGGGACCCCTCCTGTTTGGTATATACTTCTCAGAGGTACAGGCAAGCACAGGAGGACTATGGCTGACCAGGTTCGCAGACGACTGCAAACTAGGGTCCATAACTGACTCTCCGGCTGATACAGACATCCTCCAGAAGGGTCTCACTGAGACAGATACCTGGTGTCAAAATCATGGCCTCAAGCTAAATGCCAAAAAGTGCATAGTCATCCCCTTTGGAAAAAAAACAAAGTACCCATGAACTACCACATACATGGTAGTCCCCTAAATACAGAAAATGTAATAAGGGATCTGGGGACTCAACTAGATAGTAATCTCTCCTTTGATAATCATATTGCCAAGGTGGTTAGAAAATCCTTCTATGTGGCCCACCTAATCACAAAAGGGTTCGCATCTAGAACAAAAGAGGTTATTGTGCCCCTCTACTCATCACTCATCAGACCCATCATAGAGTACAATGCCCCATTTGGGATGTACCTTACAAGACACCTGAAACAGCTGGAAAGACCACAGAAGTACCTCACCAAGAGGATTACTGGCCTCAAACAGATGCCCTATGCATCCCGACTGAAAAATTCCAGCTGTACTCAGTTGCATACTGCCTACTCAGAGGTGATCTCTGCCTGACATATAAGGCCATGTCCAACCCAGAATTGATGGACATGCTCCACCTAAAAAAAAAACAGATCCCTGTGAGCCACATGCTCTAGGGATCTAAACATCACCATAATGATAAATAGGACTTGCTGGAGGGATAGAGTCCTGTTCCAGAGACTCCCCATGCTTTGGAACAGGATTCCAGTCTACATTAGGCAAAGCTCCTCACTAATACTCTTCAAGAGAAACCTTGATGAGTGGATGGGAAACAGAAAATTTACCCCGGGAATCGCTGCAGTGGCTCTACTGGACAGAGGCACAGGGAACTAATGGCTCTGCTCAACAGAGGCACAGGGAACTAATCTAAGGGGGCAGCAAAAGCCAACACATTCTGGCTAGGCTTACAGATGCCCTTGGGCAGATAGCCTAGTACTTACCTATGAACCTATGAACCTAAGTAAGTAGCAATGCTAGTATCCACAATGAAAGGGTATATACTGTGGTGGGGCCCAGAGTTCACAATATGAGTGATAGACAAGTGGGGATGTGAAAACAGCTTGCTGAATTAAAGATGATGAATAGATGTATTTCTTACAGAAAAGTACATGTGTTGCACAAGTATTTCTGGGTGAGCTGGCAGATGATTTTCTTGGAAATTGTGCATTTTGCTTAGAGTGATTTTCTAGATATAATGCGCTAGAATTTTGTCCTTGTTACTTTACTCAGCCATTGTAGCATTATGGTGAGAACTGACTGGTCAAAATCAGAAATATTCACTGTAGACCAAGAACTTGGAAACAGGTATAAAACAACCAAAAGCATAAGATGATAATCAGTCTTTACAGAACAAAAACCTTGTGACACTGAGCATGTAGAATGTATTATAGTTACCATTTGTGCAGCTCATATAAATGATTTAGAATGGCGAAGAGTCTATGAACATAATTGTCTACCTACAATATTTTAGTTTCTAGAAGGAGAATTTATAACATGTTCAAAGTGACTATTACATGGAGTTATATACAATAATGTGGCGGCTCCTTATTGAAATGTCAGCACTTGAAATGTTGAGTGCCAACAAGTCAAAAAAAAAAGACTGAAAACACAGGAGAAGAGTGACTTTTGAAAATCACTCAAACTTCTTTTTGCAGTTGGACAAGTTCCCCTTACACCCCCACATACCCCCAAATTATATATACCAACTTGAAGATCATCATACCTCACAGAAAAGGGAATATTCCATGAAATGGCTTCTCAGGCCTATTATATGTATGCCTGTTCTTTTGGCCATTCAGTCTCTGTATTTCATGGCTTGCTCTAGTGGTACCGATATTCCAAATGGTTATCCAAATATGAACATAGGATAAATGTCAATTCTTCTCACATGTAACTGGATTGCCAACTGACTTGTAAATAGGATGCATATAATTCAAAACTGGGGAATTTACCTTCACAAAGAGACCAGTCACCAGTGGAGTCCCACAAGGTTCTATGCTGAAACCTCTCCTGTTTGGCATCTACTTTTCCAAAGTAATAGCCAATACCAAAGATCTCTATCTGACTAAGTTTGCAGATGACTGCAAGTTAGGAGCAGTCATTGAATACCCAAATGACTTAGCCATCTTTTTTGTCCCAAATAACTGGAGCCAAAATCATAGACTACAACTAAATGTCAAAAAATGTAGTATTGTATCCTTTTTGGGAAGTCATCTACCCAGAAAACTACCACATTAACGATATGCTCCTAAGACCCAGTTGTTTGGGATTTGGGAACATATGTGGACAGTGACCTAACTTTTGACCAATGTGTCTACTGTTGTAAGAAAGTATTTTTATATTGCGCAGCTTATAAACAGAGGGATTGTGTCTAGATCTAGGGGTGTCATTGTTCCCCTTTATGCAGCCCTCATTAAACCAATCACTGAATATAATGCCATTGTTGGCATGTATCTGTTCAGACATATATAACAACTGAAACACTCACAGAGATAACTTACTAAAAGGATACAAGGTCTAAACAACAAGTCCTACATGGTCAGAATTAAAGCCTTCTCACTATACTCTGTATCCTACACACTGCTAAGAGGTGACCTGTGTCTGGCATACAAGGCATCCACTGATTAACTGTACATCAGCAAGTCAAATGGCATCAGAAATACTCGGTCTAGGGATCTAAACCTGTTCTGCAACATTAACAGAATGATGTGGATGAACAGGTATATCTCATAGAGGATACCACTGCTGTGGAACAGACTCCCCATCCACATAAAACAAAGTTTATCCCTCTCCATATTCAAACACAACTTAGATCTATGGAGGGAAAACCGAAAATTTACCCCATTACTACCGGATGTACTTCTAAGGGACAGAGGCAGCTATTAAACACTTTATCCCATGCATGGATCCCATCAAATGATCTATGTGATGATTCCATGGTCCACTGTAGAATTTTGAAATTCCACAATCCCAATGTTCTAAATACTGACGCTCAGAACTTCAAGAATGTAGAATCCTGAAATTAAAAAAAAAAAAAAAAAAAAAACAAGAATAAGAACACATCAAAAAACATGTTTCTGCAGAGGGAGCAAGCCCCCCTGCATCCCCTGCAACTTAAATATACTAACTCTGAGATCGCACTACAGTAAAGAGAATGGTAATGTTCCCGTTCTGCACTGTGTGGCGATCTCCATTTACAGGTTTTGAGATTCCACAATCTTGAGGTTCTGAGCATCGGGATTGTGGAATTTCGAAATTCTAAAAATTCTATAGTGCATCTGATTCCAGTTTTTCTCATTAGGGATAGTATATAATTATCGACCATGGGATGGGTAAGATCAATCTATAACCAAATGGGATAGGTTAAATCAAGCACAAAAAGGAAAACTGGCTAAATGGCCCAGTAGGACAGCTGGCCTAGTACTTATCTATGAACCTGTAACCTGTGAACAATCAGCGTGCATGTGTTCTATTTAAAGCATTCCAAAAGCAGCGTACATAGGTGCATTGCTAGGAATTTAAAAGTAATATATGGCAGCAGGTGCTCTGTGTTATATTATGCTTGTGTACATATATTAAACTAGATAGCTTCCCAGAAAGGTGGAAAGAGACTTAATTTATAACTAAGTACAGATGTTGTTTGTGAGGTAACATACCACACTGTTTTCTTTCTAAATTCAGCAGTGAGGTTACTGCTATGTGTTGAGAACATATGTACAGCATAAAATTCCTAGTTCAGAGTTCAAATTCATGTATGCATTTAGAAATGTTGCTGGGAATTGAAGAATGTTGTTACTTAAAATAAAAATTAACACATTGGGAAACAAACCTAGCAGATGATTAACATTTAAAACACACAAATTACAATTGCAGTATTAGCACATTTAGTTTAATTTAGCAAAGTCTGCATGCACTGCAAAAACTTTTATTTCATTTTATTATGCTTTCATTTATCTTTAAGCAAATATGTACACTAAAGGTTGAATGACATGTTTTCTAAGCGTTATGAAGACAATGATACTCAGTTTACAGGTAGCCAACATGTTTTACAAGTACTCTGTTTTTTGTTGCATTAATTGATATTAAGCTTACTGAAACTCAGTATTTTCACCACATAGTTTCACCATCCCATCTAACCAGAGGGATAAATGAACAAATAAAACAAGATCTGAAAACATTTTTACAGACCAGGGGCTCTGCACCACTTATGTACCCACCCTGATCTTCATACATACTACCTCTAGGACTGCAGCCATGCAAACATAAGGGAAATACATCCCTTAACTTCAAGTCAGATTAAATTAGCACATCATAAAATTATTGCATGATAGCAAAAAATTTTAATCAGCAAGTTGAAAAACTTGATTTTCAAAAAGGACCATTTAATGTCTGCACTAAATTGCTGAGTTTCCTTCTCATCTACATGCTATGCGAGGTAAGAAATGAGACTGTGGGCAGTGTACCTTACTGGGCACATGTAGCGACACCTAAAATTTCACTGCTTTTATCCATTAAATGTTCCATTTTGGGGAAGCAGTGTTCTTTGTATCACGTCCAGGTCCTTGTAAATTTCTAAACATCACAGGTCCTGGCTGAGTTATTTAGTTTCTTAGCAGGGAGAATGGGTGCATACTTGTTATGGGTACTCACTCATTTGAAAGTAACAGCTTTATTTATTTTTTCTTGGAAACAATGACTGCATTCTGTTTTCAGATTTGTTTAAAAGTATATGAGCATTAAGTACTAGCTATTAACTTGCATTTTTGTAATACTTACCTTCAGTACACCTAGCACTCTGGTATACTCTTGGAAAGCATCAACTGAAGTTTCTTTGCTTGGTACCATGTAAGTTATTTACAAAATCCTAGTCTATATTCAGATCCTTTAATTGACCACATTCAAACATATTTGGGCTGGGCCCTGTGACAACAATTTGGATTTTTTTTCTTGGTATTTAAAAAAAACTGTTAGGTTGCAAAATTCTCATGTAAGTGTAAAATTGCACAAGTTAAATAAAGCCCTTTGAAAAGACTTACACACACACACACGTGTGTGTGTCTTGTAATACATCTCTCTCTCTCTCTCTTTATATATATATATATATATATATATATATATATATATCGATATGGGTACTAGTGACCCTGTTGAATAAGTGATAGGTCAACAGCTGCCTAATCGATTGCATATGGTTGACTAGACAGCTGATCAACAGGTGTGGAGGACTGCACAAATCCACGGGTGTTTGTGCGATTTAGTTTAGTTTGATTTTGAAATTATGCCAGTTGACAATGGGTGCTTTTGCTAATTAGTGGTACACCAATATATCAATAGTCAGTGTTCCATTACTTCAATGCACATTATATGAAAACTGGCATATCAGCTACACAAGTCACTGAGTAGAAACGTCTGAGAAACTATTCCAGTCACAAAACCATACAGCCTCCATTTGTGACTGAGAAAAACAGTATGAAACAGCAAAACACTTGTTTTTTATTGGGGCTTTGCTACTCATATCCCAAAATATATAAACTCAACAATGGCACAGCTGTGATCACAAGGGAAAAACCATAGAACAAAATATTGTTATATTTCTCAATTGTCCAGATTTTTATAGAATGGACAGATTTTGTGTTAAAGTCAATAAGTAATGAAATACACTTGAGTTTCAAACTTCAGATCCTTCAGAAAATGCATGCTAACACACATCTTGTTATTCTAAAAACTTTCTAAGCTTATAAAAGCAATATTTATAATCTGCCATTATTTTATGGCCTTTGCCCCCCCCCCCCATTATTTTAGGCTTCATCCAGATTTCTTGCACTGCGAGGTTAAGAGGTTATGTGCTATTACAAGATTTGCTTATTCCTGCAGTCAATTAAGAGTCCTCTCAATAAGTACTGACACCCAAAACAGTTGTTGATAAGCTGATTTTTTTTTTACGAAATACCTTGCAGCCATATATAAATGTATATTAATGAGTGTGTGAGTGTGTGTGTGTGTGTGTGTGTGTGTGTGTGTGTGCGTGTGTGCGTGTGTGCGTGTGTGCGTGTGTGTGTGTGTGTGTGTGTGTGTGTGTGTGTGTGTGTGCATGTGTTTATTTTATAACCATTCTTCTGTACTGTTCTAACAGGAGAGGCTAACAACACCCCTACTCAAGATACTGAGACAAGCAGACAGATATGCCCACACACGCAGATGCACACATATGCACCATTAAACATGCACAACACTGCATCTATCCCTTATTCTATGTTTTACTCTAACCCTAACCAGGAAAATCTTGCGCGCACACACTCAACAGTATCCATCATCAAGCAATGAACAAACTGCATTTGACAAACTCATTCACACAATACAAATCATCCAAACACACACACACACACACACACACACACACACACACACACACACACACACACACACACACACACACATAAGCACACATAAGCACACACACGCACACACGCAAACACGCACACACGCACACACACACACACACACACACACACACACACACACACACACACACACACACACACACACACACACACACACACACCACTATATATAATCCCATACTCTTAGCCCTTACTCTTATTGTAATCTGCAAATATTCACAAAGTCAAGCCATTACATCTATCTCCTTACCTAGCCCTTACTCTAACCCTAACCAACAAATAATTACATGCACACACACACACACACACACACACACACACACACACACACACACACACACACACACACATACATACACACACACACACACACACACACACACACACACACACACACACACACACACACACACACACACACACACACACACACACACACACACACACACACACGCACACACACACGCACACACACACGCACACACACACACACACACACACACACACACACACACACACACACACACACACACACACAATCACACAAACACATCAAAAAATCTATCCCCCCTATATGCCCATATTCAATGCCTAACATACAAACACTCACATGCATTCCCACTCCAACCCACCTACCAGAAAAATGAAATATTCACACTTCCTCTACTTGATGTAAAACAAACTCAACAATGGGAGTGTGGTGATAGCTGTATATAAAACTGTTGCTGCTAAAACATTCTATCTTCAGTCCAAAATTTTGGAACAGAGTGCCTGATCATCTTCATGTGTATTCATCTTCCTAGAACAGTTTTTCTGTTTTCAATTTACTTTTTCTGTTGGTAATATGTACTGCATTTATCATATTTCCTCTGATTACCACACACTAAATTTGCACTTTGTTTATATAATAAGTTCTAATTTCTAAAAGGAAAGTTTAATTAAGGACAGCCTGCCATCCACTTGTGTCACACCGTTAAAGTGTTGATTATCATCAAATGTGTCAACAGTAATCAGTTGCCTTTACTACACACTAAAAGTGTAGACAGCACACTTACAGAATAAAACATTTTATTGTTTGTTTAACATATTTTATATGTTTTATAGGAACCATAAGGAGAAAGCTGAACGGTGTATTTTACAATATATTATCCATGTATTATGCAATGCACTTATGTAGCTAGACCTGGTCACCTGGGTCATGACTGAAAAATGCTGTTGTGGATCTGTAACCTATCTGGTCAAAAAAAGTAGGTCTGTACCCTTGTTTACATGGCACAAAAGCCTTTATAGCTGCACTTGCAATGTTAAATATAGTTATCACTGACATCAAATATAACAATGCCTGAGAAGAAAGCAATGTTTGCGGAAACATAATACTTAAAGATATCTATTTCTATCATGGCCTCAAAACCATTGACAGCATAGTAACGGCAGCATTTCAGCCAGTACACTGGTTGGGCATTTTATCTTAGAAAAAAGCAGCAGTCAGTATCAAGTTTTAATAATTTTGTTATCAAAACACCAATGCCAGGCTGAATTTGAAAAAAAAACAAACATAAATAAGTAACATTGCTGTGATCTTGAAAAGAACAATGATAAAAAGTCTTTCTGGTGGTGACTATTTAAACTACAGACAAAAGTCTTTCACTTCCTGACTGAATACAGTCTTTATAAGAAGTCATATACAAAGTTTTTAACCAGGACTTTTACTGGTACTCTAACTTATTGGACTATTGTCTCAGAGCAGACACTCTTGTTTCTGGTTCCTTCCTCATTTACAGATATATTTACAGAATCCTCTGGACCTTCTTTCCATGTTCTTATTCACTGAATTTCCTTCACTTACCTTAAATAGCTGCAGGTTTGTACCTGGAGCTGCTCACAGTCCTGTTTCAAGTATTTTCCTTGAAGTGGATATCATTGTCCTGCATTTCAGTGTAACAATGTGTTGAACAACAAGATACAGAAATAAGGTAGTTATTTTCAAAATCTTGTAACTTACTCACAGTAGTACACAAGAATGTATCCTTTTATTACTAAAAATTAGACTTTCCCCAATGGCAACTACCATGCTCTGATACAGATGACCGACAAACCAGCTTGAACTCAGTAATTTCATGAACCACACAAGAACTATAGGGCCATGACAGACCATCTGCATTAACATAGTGAACATTAGGACAGTGTTGTGTCCTAAAGCAGAATCGCTGTAAAGACAGAGCCAACAGTTAAAGGTTGATATGTCCCTCTTTCTATTGATTGTAACAATTGCGATGGTGTGGGGCATACCTCTCAACCTGTTAGAGCAAGAAATCTGGACAAAGCTATACATAAAAGTGGGACAAAGGCCCCAAAACAGGGACATTTTTTAAATATTGCTCTTACAAACTTAGAAACTTGATAGAATAACAGGTTTTGCATTAGCATTCATTTTCTGAAGGATATGAAGTCTGAAACTCAAATGACTGTTATTATTATCTAACTGCAATCTTTAATGATTTGCCACTAATTTGGCAGAAAGCCACACTTTTATGAAAAACAGACCAAAAATATGAGGTAAAAATCTAGACATTCTACGTAAATCTGTACAGTTATGAGGTATGGTGTGTGGTCAGTAATCAGGGTAAATTTCCTGCCTAACAGGTTATACCACAGTGAATCTAGTGACCATTTAATTGTCAAGCATGGCCTCTGTTGGTGAATATTTAGTTCATGTCCTGGTCAGTTTTCTGCCCAGACAGCAGGCAGGATGTTCTTTATCGATCACTCTGTGAGATAAGACTGCCTACAACCACGTCTGATGTTTCTGGGTATACTATTAATGATCTAATGAAATCAGAGGGCATTAATATGCATAAAATCCTCTTTAAGATGATGAAATGCTTTTGCAACTTCTGAGATCCACCTGATTTTATTTGTCAGTTTACCTTCCATAAGATCAGTGATAGAGAAGGCAATGGAGGTAAAATGGGGTATAAAAGTCCAATATATAGGCATAAAAAGGCACAGACAGTTGGCACTGAGGGTTAAGGGTGAAAGTTTTGGCTCTTGTGGTAGAGGGTTTAATTCCTTCAGCCCATATTTGCATTTTGTGAGACTTTGAGTAAATAACTTAACTAGGCATTGCTCCCGGGCTACTCCTGAAAGAGGACTGTATGTCCAGTGGGCCTCCCTGGTTAACAAATTGATACTATTATCATCATCATTATTATTAAGACCTTCACCTGCTTCTTTGTCTGGGGAACTGACCACTCTAACTACTTCAATCTTTTCTTTCTGGAATTTGATAGTTTCTCTCCCAATAAGGTACCCCAGCTACCTTACCTCTGTCATTCTTGGCTTACATTTTGGAGCATTTATTCTATCTCCAGCCTGTTTAAGAGAATCTAGCACACCATGGGCTTTGGAAAGGTTTGAGTCCTATTCCTCTGAGTACAGGATCACATCATCTAACTAAGTACAGTAAAAGAGTGGTGAAGTCTCAATATGTGATCTGTAACCTCTTACAATGTTGCTAGGTCCCTTAAAAGCCAAAAGAGAGCATGGTATATTGAAACAGATTCATGTTTATTGACAACTCTTTCAATGAGTACAAATCAGTCAACTAAACAATAATTTCTGAAACAACTTTTGGTAAACCTCAACAGCAAAAATAAATTGTGGTGGGGGGAATCCCCCACACTCCCAAACCAATATATACCTACACTGACTACATAACAGTAAAGAAAAAAACTCAACTGTGAGCAAAAATCGTTTTACCCAAATAACTTCAATCAATCAGTGCTCAAAAAGAGAATTGTCAACTGATTGACACATTCCCACTGAAACAGGTCAATAGTTGTGAATGAAGCATTTTTCTTCTTAGCTTATTAAGTTAATATGGCAATACCCTTTGTCAGATTGACAGATCCGGGGTAGTTACAAACCAAGACTTCCCTAGCCACTCTACTACTTCATCTATTCTGGGCATAGGGTACTGTAGTTGTCAAATTTTGAGCTACTGTTAAGTTTTCTAAAATTGTTGCAAAATTGTTTTTATTTGGCTTTGGGAGCAAGACCACTGGGTTGTTCCACTCACTGTTGCACTCTTCAATTACCACTAGATGCAATGTCATATGTATTTCTTCCAGAAATGCAATTTTCTGGGATTCTGGTATCCTATAGGGTTTTATGTTGACTTTCTCTGAAGGAATCATTTCCATGTGACATTTAGTGAATGTAGTCCTGCCAAGTAATTCTGAAAAAATCTCTTTATTCTGGAGCACAAACTCCTGTAGGTCATAGCTAATACTTTTAGGGTTTGGAAGGGGTGCCATCTGTTGTTACTTTAGATATGAATGCCATTATGAACGCCATTTTTCTTTTCTTCTCATGGTCCCGATTCTCATTTGTGACATTCATCTTTGTGACCTGTACCACCCTCCTGGATTTTAAAAATTCAAATGGCATATTTGCTCAGGGCATCTCTTCCATATTTGCTTGTCTTTGTAGTTTACCTCACTCATTCGCTCCTAACAGTGTCAAAGGATCCTTGCCATATGGCTAGGAATTTGTTCTTAGTTAATCAGAACAAGAACTTGGTGACTGACCCAGAAGTCTCAGCTTTAGGCATTCTTGTTATACATTCCTTGTTGACCAGTTTGTGCACTTTCCACATCTTCTAATACAATGTGAATTGTTGCCTTTAGTCTGTCCTGTAGACTGCTATAAATGTGTAATATACTCAGTTGTTTCCCCTCTTCCCACATTTCCACTGCAGTGTCTAATATTTCTTGGGGTGCCAGACATTCAAAGCATCTAAACACTGTTGAAGACTGGGGCAGCTCCTGGATGGCATGAGATATATGATAGCTGATCCCAATTATTTGTATCTTCCTCAATGACTTTTCATAGCATTGACTTCAGGGTGCTATTAAAATGCTCTACTTGGCCAAAAGCTTGAGGGAAATATACAGAAATTTAAAGTTGTTTCACTTTAAAGCACTGCTAGAGGGAGTGCATGAACTAGAAATAAAGATATACTTTGGCCAATATTTCTTTTGGTATTCCCATCCTGGAGAACAAAACTAATTTCTTCATTATGGTTTAGAATTGGCTCTTCTAAGTGAGATTGCATTTGGAAATTTGGTGGCATAATATAGAATTACCAGAATGTGCTGGAATCCATCACTGGACATTACCAAGTATCCAAGAAAATCCTTGGCAATTATTTCAAAAGGAAATACTATTATGGGCATTGAAATGAGGGTGTCCTAAAGCCAGGGTTCACAGCTATTTTCTGGCATTCAGAAAGCTCTGCAAAAACATTTCAGTTCTGTTTAATACACCTCACCAGAAGAACATGGCCAGAACCCTGGTTTTGCCCATACCCATATGGCCAACTAACATTTGAAGGTGGGTCAGTTTCATTGTCAAGCTCTAGAAGAGTTTTGATACTAATAATTGGTGTTCCATTTTCTGCTTTTCCTTAATTATTGTAAATAGCAAGTTTTTTTTCAGCAGTTTAAAAAATGGGGGGGGGGGATATAGGAGCACCTGTTGTAGATTCGTCCCATACTACCCTGGACATATTATCTCTGATTATCTCAACCTTCTATTGGGCCTTGTTAAAATTCAGCTAGCCTACTAGGAGGTCAGCCAGGTAAGAGTTTTTCTTCTTTTGGGTTCCCCTTGAAGTATGGGGTTCTGCCTGTTCCTCTAATAAAATAGGTACTGGGGTCTTGTTATCGCAATTCTTCCCTAAAAAGAGTAGTTTTCCCCAGTGGTCAATATGCCCTTCATATGGATGAAAGGATGTACAGAGAGGAGGTGGCATCTCTGATCAGTTGGTGCGAGGGGAACAACCTTGACCTGAATGTAAGCAAGACCAAGAGATGATCATTGACTTTGGGAAAAGGAAAACAAACCACACAGTGCTCATGATCAATGGTGAGAGTGTGGAGAGGGTTAAGAGTACAAAATTCCTGGGTGTACACATATCAGAGGATCTCTTGTGGTCGGGAAACACCAGCCAACTGGTCAAGAAAGTGCACCAACACTTCAACTTTTTAAGAAGGCTGAAAAAAGCTAAGCTTCCTGCTCATATTCTCTCTACCTTCTATAGAGTTGCAATAGAGAGCATCATCACCTGCAACTTCACAGTGTGGTTTGGATGCTGCACAGTTATAGAAAGGAAGGCACTACAAAGAGGGATGATGATTGCAGAGGAGGTAACATGTTCCAGTCTTCTATCAATACATGTTTATTCTGCAAGAAGTATCCAAAAGGCCACCAAAATAATAAAGAACAACATGCATCATGTGCATGGACTGTTTAAGCATCTGATATTAGGCAGGAGATATTGCAGCATCCACTGCAGGAATTGAAGATTCAATAACAGTATCTACCCTACAGTGACTAGACTTCTGAACTTGGGCACTACTTTCAGGGGTCTAGACACATTACAAGTCAATTTTTATTTATTTTTGCAATATATACTTACAAGTATTCCAAGTAAATACAATATTTATTTATTATAGCATAGTCAGTATTATTTAACTCACTCAAGTGCAATATTAGACAAATAACTTAGGCACTTCAATCTGTAGTGTGTTTTGTTTTACTTTAAATAGGGTAGTTAATTTAACTCAGGTGAGGGGATTCTTTTCGTATGCGAGTGTTGGTAAATGTCTCTGCTCTTTCTTGTGTGTATTGAAAGTGGTATTGTATTTGTTAGTTATGTTTACTCTTTAACTTGTATGTGTTGTTTCACTTTCCTTTGTAATCTCAAGAATTGAACTGATGCACAAAATTTTGTTTAGGGTACATGTGTGTAGTTCTAAGTGATAATAAAGTTTACTTTGACTTCTGTCTTTGGAATTTTACTGGCTGAAATCTGAAATGCATATTCCTTCCTACCTTTATCTCTACTTTTATACCTTGTGTGCTCAAGGTAAGTGAGTCATCTTGAGCTTGTAGCAATTAGTCCTGATAGCAATGGGGGTGACTGTGCAGTTTGGAAAGATAAACATTACCGTTTTGAACTTTAGATGTTTTTATTTGCTCTGTTGTGTTCCCTGTTTAATTTATATTGTGCAGGGCTGGGCTTAGTACAGTGAGACTGCAAGTTGTAATCCATATCCATACACACAGGAACTTTCAGTTGTAGCTGTACCTAATCTAATCCAGCTCACCCAAACTTGATCAGTTATTAGACTCCTACTATATACAGGTGCAGCAAGCTGTGAGTGCCTGTGTATATGCAGAGATGCACACCTAGCACTGCGTACATGCAGAGATGTACATGCAGCACTGTGTAAATGCAGAGATGTATACCTAGCATTGCGTACATGGAGAGATGTGTACCTAGCACTGAGTACATGCAGTGATGTGCACCTAGCACTGTGTACATGCAGAATTCTAAACAACAACCTGCCTCACCATGAGACACTCCTGCATTTCAAGCCATCCAAATATTTGTAATCATTGAAGTATGGATTGAAGGCCCATTCCTAAGTGCCTACCATGCCTTTAGACCCAACTGCTACTGTGGAGGTGTATATATTGCCTCCAGACAGATTCCCAGAGACCTGGAAATTGAACTTATCAAACTCTAAATCACATTAAACAAAATCAGCTATCAATATATTTCTTGTTACAGGACTGCCTGCTTAACCTCAGAAGTAAATGTCAGGTTCATAAACATCATCAATGAACTTCTCATAACCATAAACTCCACTACTCTGGGATACTTTAATTACCCATCATTTGACAGGAGTGTGATATGTTTTTAGATCTAATATATAAAAATTCAGTGTACCTGGTTGTTAACAACACCAGCTGCGGGACATCATATTCTTGACTTTGTACATAAAAATATAATGTTAATGTGTGCAATTCCCCTAATAACTACTTCACTGATTAGGTCAGACCATAAGCCAGTAGACTTTTCTCTCAAACTGTCTAAACCTTCAGATGATAAGATATAATAACGCAATGACTTCAACTGCATAAATTTCCCCAAATTCTATGACAAAGTCTCAAAATTCCATTATAACAACATCACCCAAGACATTGCCTCAGAAGATAGCTTCACCATGGAGTTGTATATCCAAATGTATAGAATCAGTAGTCCCATCCAGATACAAGTATAATTGGAATTTAAAAGCACACCGCCCTTGTCGTCCTCTAATATAAATGCAATCTACAATAAAAGAAAAATAATTAATTAGAGTATATGGTACATCTAAAGACAGCCAAGTCAAACAAAATATAGGGAATTTGACTACAAAGTTTAAAAATAATTTTACATCCTACTAAGGTAGCCCATGAGCTCAGGTTGGCATTTGAATACAAGGAAAATTACAAACCATTATTTAGTTATGTTAGAAAACTAAGAAATAATACTCAGCCAACAATCTACATTACTCATACTAACATCCACTCAAACCTGGTTATACCTCTAGAGCAAGAAATCTGGACAAAGCCTAAAATAATGGGGACAAGGGCCAAACATTAAGGATATATTTTAAATATCACTCTTATAAACCTAGCTATTTGATATAATAACAGGATATTTGTTAGGATACAAGGTCTATGCCATTATTTAATGACTTCTTTCCTAAGTGATTTGTCAGAAACCACAAATTTTATGACGAATAGGCCAAAGACATGAGGCAACAATTTGGATATTCTGCAAACAATCTTATCACTTGTGAGGTATGGACTCTGCCTTTTTAATTTCTCCAAATCTTTTGGGGTTCTAATGCCATGACAGGAATGGACCCCATTCTTAAGTCAAAGTATGATTAAAGTTCATGAAATTAGTATTGTTTCAATCTTTGTTGTTAGCCTGGAGTGCTCTCCGCAGCACCTGCAGTGTGCCCAGTAATGACTCCTTCTGCAATTTGTACAGAGTTACACGTATTGGTAATATATCTAAGTATGACTGTAAATTCTTTTTTATATGACTCGTTACTCCTACTACTACTGGAACTCTCTGGGTATCCTTCATCCACATTGCCCTCATTTATGTCTGCAAATCCTGGTATTTTATTACTCTCTGTACATAAGACACTGTGTCACTGAGTGTAGCAATTTCAATGAGCAATGCTACTTTTGTCTTCTTTTCATGGACTACTTTATCTGGTTTTCTCACATCTATTTTTTTGAAATGTTGGTAATAGATGATCCCATGTGATATAAACTTCATTTTCTATGATGCTTTGTGGTTCATGTTTCCAGTGTTTTCAGTTACTTCAATATTATAATGTCTGCGCAATCCCCAATGCAACAGTCTTGTCACATTTTTATGCCTTTCAGTATACAGTCCTTCTGCCTTTAGTATATCACAACCAGCAACAAGACGTGCAAGTTTTTCCAGTTCTGTTTTACAAAACCTACATTTGTCTGTGTATCGAATGTATTCAACGGACTTTGTAAACCAAACTGTATGCAGTTCACAATCTTGGGCTGCCAATATTAAACTTTCATCTTTTGGTTTAAATTCATCTCTCCTTAACCATTCCTGTGTTCAATCCTGGTCAGCATGAGGTTGTTCCGAGAGTTTTCTATACTTGCAACTATATTTATGCATTTTCCACATTTCTTGCCTTCTCATCTGATCCTTCACCTTATATTCTTTTGTTTGTTGGCACATTTAATTGTTGCCTGATTGTTATTTACTTCTGGTTTGATTTCTATTCCCACTTGACACCTATATGCGTCTGCTAAACTAAGCAGGGAAGTCATCTTAGAGTTGTTCTCCTCATGTTTCAAAACGTTCACTATGTTTGAGTCTTGTGAAGTCAGCAGATATGTATGCAGTCCCATGATTTCAGATCTATACATATAATCAATTTCAAGGAGGCCAATACCTCCTTCAGAACATGGAATATATAATCTTGGTATGTACTGATTTTTATAAATCATTTAATGAGCATGAAGCATCCTACTTGTTTTCCTGTCCAGCCTATCCAATGTCACTCCAAAACTGTAAATAAGGATAGGAAGAGCAAATTGGTTTATAGCTTAGACTTTGTTCCTAGAAATTAATGCTGTTTTTGGGATTAAAGTCTTCTAAAATATTCCTTACTAAGTTTTATTCAAATTTTTTTATGTTTTATTGTTGATCCTTCATCAGTTCCCAAGTATTTATACACTCCCTCTTGCTCACGTTCTTTTATATCACATTATTGTCCCAAACTGCTGTTTTCTTGGTGCTGCAGTTTTCCTGCTGTAAAGGTTGCTTTTGCACATTTATCAAGACCAGATGACATTCTTATACTTCTTAAACATTTGTTCCATATGACTTTCTTTTATTACCCTTTTGTTCTACTGCCATGATTGAGTTTTCTTCTAAATGACTATAAACTCTGTCAGCATCAATTCCAGTGTATAATTTATACGGAGTCAGAAGACAAGTTATTTGTCTATAGAGTATTGTTTTCCAATTATTAACCAGGCTGTTGTCTGGTCAGGGTGTGCATATAAATAGTTCTTACTCATGGCTCAATCTTTGTGTAAAGATGTTAATGCTTTTAGCCAGAAGTTAGGCACTGCATCTAGCCCTGGGGTTTTCCAGTTAGGAGCTTTTCTTTAACTTTTGTTCAATTTCTCTGGCCGTTACTTCATCCCATTTCATATCCTGTACATTTGAACTTCTTATTCTTTCTTTTACTGCTTCTAGCCATTTAGCATCTTTGTTATGTTCCACAGGATCTTCATAGATATTTCTCCAAAATGTATCTATTTCTTTTTTGTTGGTGTTTCAATTTCTTTTGCCTTGTTTCCCAATTCTCTATAAAACTTTTTTGAGTCATCAGTAAATTGCATATTTTCTACTTTTCCTTTATTTTTATCTGCATGTTTTCTACCTTTTTCTGCCTTTGCTGATATTTTAGTTTGTCTTTTGCAATAGTACACTATAGATCCTGATTTGTTCTGACACTACACATTGCTTTTATCACATCTATATTTCTTCGTATTTTGTAGATCTGTTCCTTCTTCTATACTCTTCTAACAGTGACACTTCCTGCCTTAATTGCTTTAAAGCTTTCTCTATTCAATACTTCCATGATTACATTTGATTTCACCCCTTCCTTTCTTACTACCTGGTATTTTTGTGGTAAGACTTTATCTGTTATTAATTTAGCTGCACATTAATATATCCTATTTACTTCTGTTACAGCACATGCATCTCTATGGACAGTCCTAATTACTAATTACTAAGCTCATTTGTTTTATCAGACTTCTAACTTTTTGGGTTTTATTGACTTTCTGTAGTCTATTTCTTTCATTAATCTTAATATGTCTGTCCTTTTCTATTAGATCAAGCAACTCTCCTCTTAAATCATTTTCTTCTAAACTGAGGGCACACTCTTTGTTCTCCACTTCCTGTGGGCATTCTATAGAAAGTTCCAGAGCATCTTCCTGAGCCACATTGTCTTTAGTTTCATCCTGTGTCATCTGTTGCTCTTTCATATGGGAACTCACTGGCCTATCACTCCACAACATTGACTGCATCAGAGTTGCCAGAGTTTCCTGTTCCTCCCCTTGCTGTGCAACTCCAAATGAATGTTTGTACTGGTTTCCTATGGAAAGCTCCAAAGTATCTTCATATGGTAACTGATCAGATGTTTTCTGCTCCACTAGTTTCTTCTTAATTAGGGGATCCATTGCTCTATCCTACTGTGATGTTATTTAAGTTAGATTTTCTACACTAAATCCTTCATTTCACAGGTGATCCATAACCTCAATTTCTGTTTCTTTAACTTCTCCATTACGAATCCTCTTTGCTTCCTTTCCTTTATGTTTTCTTATATTTTTCTATTGTATCATTTTCCATGTCCAGATGTCTTTGCCTGTATTTCTCTTCAAATATCGTTAATACTTCTCTTTTTGTATTGATTAGTTTTACTTTCCCCTTTACATAAATATTGCACTATGTTAAATCTCATGTTCTTTCCCATGTCCATATTTCTTCTTTACATGTCTCCTGCTCCTCCTGTTTCTCCTTACTTTGGGGACTCATTATTCCATCATACTGTGATGTAAACTGTGTTTGATTTTCTGCACTGAATCCTCCACTTTGCGAAGATTACATAACTTTATCTTCTATTTTTTAACTTCTACTTTACTAATCTTCTGTTTTACATTCCCACTTTGTGATTTTTGTTTTCATAATTGTAAATGTATCCATATCTGGATGCTTTTGCCTGCATTTCTCTTCGAATGTCTTTGGGGCTGCCTCTTTTGCGTTGATTAATTTAGCTTTCTCCTTTGTATAAATATTGCACCATATCAGATCTCTCTTTCTTTCCCATGTCCATATTTCTTTTTTATACCTTTCAAAAGTCTCTAGATTTTGTGCTTTATATTTTCATATTTTTTCAGTCGCTTATTTTTACCAAATGGCCCAAGGTTTCATGGTCTATATAATGTTTTTCATAAATCTGTTGTATTAATGAACACAAATTTTTATTTGAAGCTTGTGGCAGTTTTTCTTGTGGAAGTATTTTTCCTTCCTCTAATTTCTCTCTTAATCTTTTTGTATATCTTCTGTCTGGAAATTCTGGGATTCTTGCATAATAGTAACAATACATCATTTCTTTCTTATCTTCAATACTGTCATTTTTAAGGCTCTTTTTTGGACTGGTACTTCCTTCTACAACAGGGGGGCCATCATCCCCCCTGGGCCTGGCCTAGCCCCATTGCAGTAATGTTTCAGTGTCTTAGGAATTCTACACTATCATTTTTTCCAGTCCTGGCACCAGTGCGCCTAGCAGGATTGGACACTATTTTATCCTGGGTCATATGCACCCAGCTATCTTTTTTATTTTTTAACTTACTTCTGTCATGATATATGCTATATAAAATATAATCATCTTGGTGAGATTTTGTGAGAAACAGAGTCCACCTTATGAAGGTACTCACCAAGACTTGAAGATGAATTATTTTCCAGCAATACTACTCTTCTTTGCTTGCTGACTTATCATATATTCATATCGACCTGGTTGACATTGCCATTGTCCTAGCAAATACATTTACTTAAACTTTCATCTTTGAGATGTCTACCCAAAGCCCTAGGATCCCCATAGCTCTCAAACCCCTGTTCATCACTAAATCACATGTATTAAAAATACTAAGACTAAGACCATTCCCTCCCCTTCAGATAAAGCAGTGTGATGACATACCTGACAGCTTGATAAACAGTACCAAACATATCCTCATAGAACATCTACATAAGCTATTTAACCTGAGCCTCTCTACAGGCCAGCTATCAAAAGTATGGTGCACAGTACCAGTGATGCAACTCAATAAAGGTAGCCCTTCCTTCGTCCCTGGAACTTATAGGCACATCAGCCTGATGAGTCTCATTTGTAAGGTGATGGAAAACACTATAACAGACCTCATTAACATCAACATTAAAAATCTCATCAGACCTACAACAATTTAATTTTGTGAATGGTAGGTCCTGTCTAATGAAACTGGTTAACTCCTTTGAGAAGGTAACACAGGCTGTTGACAGCAGTGACATTGTACACATAGCTTACCTTGATTTGGCCAAGGGAGTTGATACCATCCCCCAATCCAGCATAATTAATAAATTAAATGCGTTAGAAATAGATCCCTAAAATGTAAGATGAATAGTAATTTTCTAAAAGACAGAAAGCACATGGTGTGGGTGGCAGAGAAGCATCAGAGAACATGAAGGTGACCAGTGGTATCCTGCAGGGATCAGTGCAGGTACCACTTTTTTTTGGTAATTATTTCTCTGACCCAGAGAATAAAAAAAAAAAACAAGACCTATAGCTAGCAAAGTTTTCTGAAGACTACAAACAGAGTAATTGTCAAATCTCCTTCAGATGTAAAAGTCCTCTTTTAGGAACTTACTTTTATAAATGATTGGTGTATTGAAAATGGGCTTAAATTAAATACTTAAAAATGCAACATTGTCACATTGGACAAGCAAACCATCCTCCCAGCATACAGCATTGACAATACCCCATTTCAGAATGAAAATATAGTTAGATAGCTGGGTACTTGGGATGGGAATTCTCTTTCCTTTGACCCCCCCCCCTCCCCCATAAAGCAACAGTTGTTAGGAAATAATTCTAATTAATGCAAATGATTGCTAAGGGAATATCACCCAAATCCAAAAACGTTCTTGACCCCTTGTATTCAGCACTGATTAGATAAATTAAAAATACAATGCCCCTGTGAGATGTAGCACACCAGAAATGTCAAGCAGTTGAAAAACCTCAGAGTTCCTTAAAGACGGTCATAGATTTAAAACCCTAAGTTACCACAAAAGACTAGAAGCACTGTCCCTCATTTCTGTGACTTATAGACTCCTCAGAGGAGACCTATGTCTTACCTTCTGAGCAGCCAAGGAACCAGTAATCCAGGATCTCTCTTACCTTCACAAATTAAACAGTCCCACAAATACTAGAGCAAAAAATCTAAACCTGCTTCAGCATATCAGTATAGCAAGGTGGAAAAACAGATTTGTTACTCAGCAACTTTCTCACCTCTGGAATAGACTCCCCTTCAGATAAAGCAGTGTGATGCAATATCTTGCTTCAAACAGGTCTTGAATAATTGGCTGTGTATTCATAGATTTACCCCAAGTATGACTCCTAGAAAAGGGAGGTATAGCCGAGTGGGACCTGGCAAGAAATAATGGTCACAAGATTCAGTAGCCTTGAACTTTACATGATTCCTGCGATTCCTATGGCCTTCTTATCTCTGGGTTTCTTTTTCTTTTTGGGCCCGCTTGCCACAAATGTCCTCCTGAATTTCTTTAATAGATTTATCATTTTTTTGCTTTCTCAAGCATCATGTTTGTGCTTTCTCCCAGGTCCTGTAATTATCCCCCATAGTTATTTCTCCATGTGTGTTATCAAAATGACCATAGGCACTGACTACTCCTCTTGCATACTTATCCATATATTGTTTCTTACCAGGGCCCTTAGTTCTAACCCCTGGCCTCTTTTTATCCCTTAAGTTATGAATATTCATTGGATTTAGTGGTCCTCTCTCTTGTAAGACATCAGGTTGAAGAGGTATGAGTTGTTGGCCCAGCAGTGGCCCTACTAAGTTAAGGTGGAAATCCATCAAAAGCATTTTGACCTCCCCATTGCCTCCATAATTCTTTGAAATAAGTTAAGTCTTTCCTAATTATTATATCATGTGTAAGATTGTACAAGAGAGGTTGGCATAATGGTTAAGGTGTTTACCTTACAGACACAAGGTACAGGGTTTGATTCTTATATGGGGTGATTGGCTAGGCTTAAAATGGCTTACAAGGGCAGTTAGCCTAGTAATAATCTATGAACCTATAAACCTAAGATATGGGACAATAGCAACAGGATGCAATATCTTCCCAAGCCCTGTCTGTGTTTCTACTTGGGCAAAGAAGCCCCAATTTTTTGGAAGAGGTCCTCTGCCAACAACTGTGTTGCCTTTTAACAATGATAATCACACTACTATAATCCAGTAGCCCTTTTATCTCCTTTTCATCTACTAATAATTTAATAAGCACAGCTGTGGTACAGTAATGAAGTGCTAGTTTGACCAGTCTTGTCAAAACTGCATCACATTCCATGGCTATTCCACCAGTTGTACTTTCACTGTTTTTACATTCAGATCTAGCTTGGCTACAATATTAGGCAATGTGTCTACTCTTCCTGCATTTAAAAGGTTATATACATTTAAAAGCCCCTCATTCTTTTGTCATAGTTTTCTCAGTCACTTTACATGACACATTATATAAGACTCATCAGACTTGGGTCCAGTATAAAGGGATGATCCTGTCCACTTTAAGATTCTTTTATGACCGCAAGTTTAAGCAAGTTCTGTCCCTCCTCCCTGACTGCTTAGTATAGTGATTATGTTATCTAGTATAGTTTCAAATGGACTTTTTCACCATGCACAGTTCCTGTATAGTGTGGAGCTAAGCTTGTTCTGACAGGCAACTCTGAGCATACATCCTTATTCTAGAGTACAAATCCTCTTACTTGCTCTTTTTGAAATAATATTAATTAATGTCTCCTGTATTTTAACTTCAAGACATGCTGTAGAGGGTTTTAACTTTTCATGCAACTATGCTATTACTACAAAAACTTCAATTTCTATCCAAGGTTTCAGAACATTTATAAGTTATAACTGTTCTAATCATCTCTTTTGTGGTTATCTCACCTTACTTTACTTCACTTACTTTTTCCTACATTTCAAAAGGTCCTTACCACATTGCAAATAATATCTTTTCAGCAGTGGGTACTAACACAAGGATTTTATTTCCTGGTTTGAATTGTCTTAGGTGAACATTTTGTGTTACATGATCTTTGTTGTGTGTTCTGGACTCTGTGTCTAAGTGTACTCTTCCTATAGGCTTCATAATTCTTAACTTGTCAAGCACTTTTGAAAAATGTTCGATAATATGTTTAAAATGGTGTTTTTTCTTTCTCCCACATTTCTTTAATTATATCAAATAAACCTCAGGGGTGCGCAGCAGCTCAAACAGTATGAATCCAGTTTAGGCCTGGGGCTTTTCTTTTACAGCAAATAGAAATTGAGGCCTGGGGCTCTTCTTTTACAGCAAAGAGAATATATGGACACAGTTGTTCCCAGTGTCTCCTGTCTCATAGAGTAACTTTTTAAAGTTTTATTTCACTGCTAATCATGTTCATCTGTCTCAGGGGTAGGATGCAGACATTTTTAGCCTTTTTATTTTAAAAAATTGACTGAGTTGATACATTACTCTGAGCATGAATGGGATGCCCTGGTCAGTAAGAATTTCTCATGGAATGCTTACACTAGAAAACAGATGCACTAGATGTACTAGATTTTTTCTTTTTGCCCAAGTCTTTTGAATTGAGTCTTCATGGGAGTCCTGCCTTGGGAAATGTTGCTCAATCAGTAATTATTACAAAACACTAATTACCCTTTTTCCACAGTCTTACAAGTGGGCTTATGTTCACTGTTATGCATTTAAAAGAGTTACTCATAAAATATAAATGTATTAAAAGATTCTTAAATCCTGAGTAAAGTATGACTCTTTGAGACTCTGGGCAGGTTGTGTAAAAGTTCTCAATGTCACTCTCAATGCCAGGCTATAAAAAATTCAGCTAAAATTCTAGCTTTTTGTCTTTTCCATTCCTAAATGACCAACCAGAATGCAGCTATTTGCTAACTTTATTACATGTGCTCTAAAATGTCTTAGAACTAACAACTGATACAGTAGCTGCCCCTGTATTTTGTTACCCTGTAGAACATGTAATTTATTATTTCAAAGTAGGAGTTTGTAGTTGAGATATTCTGTTCCTTTAATTACCTATCTCCCCCCCCCCTCTCTCTCTCTCCTCTGTCTCTAGCTCTATGTATGGTATTGACTTCCCAGTGAACCTTCTTAAATGTACATGACTTATTTGTAAGTCAGCCAAGTTAGTATTGCTTTCATTATTATTCTAATCTGAAATGGAGATGATGACCTGTTCCCTTACTAATACAGATACATTCTTCCATGCTTCTCCCTTTCATCTAATTAATCTCTATGAAAAACATCTCATAAAAATAACTTTCTTCCTGAAGGGGTGCTTGCAGTATCAATTTCTCTTTTTTTAGTATTTTTATTACTTTCTCTACCCTTAGAGTCATGTTTTTGTTTTTGACTGGCTCTCCGCCTTGATATAGCAGAGAAAAGCTAAGATCTGGCTCTGTTCTTGTTCAAAACTAGGATAAACTATATCCTTAAATGTGAACAAGTACCTTTTCATTCCTTACACCTCCTTACTCTCCCTTGTTCACTTATGTCCTTACTTATATCAAATTCTCTTCTCTTCCCCAACTTTCTCTCTAAATATACCATAAGCCTGTTTTTCCCTCACTTCCTACTGCAATTCCTGTTTGTATTAGACTAACATACCTTTAATTTCTCTACAAACCGTCTAAAATTTCTCTAAATATTAAATGATTGTCATATAAGTTGTATAGATTCTTAACCAATGTTTTTATATTATGTCTAATTTGTTATAATTATTTAAACTGCAGATGTTTTTGTTTTAGTTTTGAAGATTGCAAAATTATTGCTCTGAAAATGTTTTGTAATAATTCACAACTTTTCTCCCTGCTAAAAATGGACTGCTTTCCAGTTGGACTTTCCCAGTAATCAAATGTCAATAAATAAATGAATGTTTCACGTTCCCCGTTTTCTTTTTCTTCAGTATGAAATGTATTTGTTTCTTCCTCAAGTTCTACACCCACTACTCTTAGTGTATTCTTAAATAAATAATCCACATGTCTATTTTCACACTGACATCTCTTATTACTTTAACAACTGGAGGTTTTTGGCAAGACTTATCTTCTCTGTCAGTCTATAAACTGACTTCTCTTACTACTTTAAAAACCCCATATATTGAAAAGCTCATCCTCTCTGTTACATTCTGTGCTAACTTCCTTCAACCATTTAATAACAGAAGCCTTTAGCCAAGATTCAGCATTTCATAAATGCAACTCATGTGCCCAGAGCCAAATCTTAGCTCCTTGTGTGCCTTTTAGCTCAGCATCTTTTTCTTTACTGAGGCTGGGAATTTCTGACAGTACAGCTTGTGAGTCTTTTCCACTTATCTTCCGTAGCTTTTAAAGTGGTTAAATCCTGACCTGTTGTCAATGGAGAGACAGGGAGTGAGGAGAATCTATATTTTTACCTTGCTACAGGATATACTTGCAGACATATCATGATTTAATTAATATAATATGATTCTTAACTCTAGAAATTCTAACGTTTTTCTCTCACCCGTAAGTTTACATATGGCAATTTTTTTGATAATACAGTGACAGAAAACAGATTCTACACTTCTTCTAGTCAAAATAATTCAGCATATCACATTTCGGGTCTCCTTGACTTCATCGACATGCCGAAACACCGACGCTAAGAAGACGACACGAGAAGACCGATGAGACAGATGATCGACAATGTGAAATCCCGACAGCCAAAATGCCGACATGGGCAACGTGTGAGCGCAAGCAGACAGGTAAGTGTGTGTTAGTGAGGGATTTAGCGTTAGGGAGCGGACAGGTAAGTGTGTGCTAGTGAGGGATTTATCGTTACGGAGCGGACAGGTAAGTGTGAGATAGTGCAGGATTTAGGGTTAGGGTACGGGAAAGGTGAGTGTGCAGTAGTGACGGACTTTAGGTGTAGTGGCAGGTTAAGTGAGTTAGGATTAGGGTGCGGGTAGGGTAAGTGTGCGATAGTGATGGAATGTAGGTTTAGTGGCGGGTTAAGTGAGTTAGGGTTAGGGTGCGGGTAGGGTAAGTGTGCGGTAGTGTCGGACCTTAGGGTTAGGGTTAGGGTTTGGGTTAGGGTTAGTGCATGTATAGTTGTGTGTTATGTGTAGTTTACGTTTTGTGTGTCGGTGTTTTGGGTGTCGGTGTTATGGTGTTCAGTTTTGTGAGTTGTCAGATTTGTACGTTTTCGGTGTTTTGGTGTCGTTGTTTTGAGTGTCGGGTTTGTGGCGTGTCGGTGTTGTGATAGGGATCCCACATTTCATAGGTTCATACTTCATTTTATATATATATATATATATATATATATATATATATATATATATATATATTTGCATTTTAGTTAAAAACATGTTGGCAAGTATTAACATTTGTAGGCATAGTATTATTATGACTAATTATGCACTGTTTGGTCATATGTCCTGTTCTAGAACATTTAAAACAAATCATCACTGATAGAGACAGGTTTCATCTTGCTTGCAGCTAAAAGCAGCATAGTTAGGTGAGGGCTTGTTATTGACTCTTGCTGCATGCAAATCTAATTTAGGGTTTGTAAGCTCAGCTAGCAAAAAATAACCAGCTGGTCAGATGATGTAGAGTCGTGTGGGAATGCCCATTTTCTTAAACTACAATGGAGTGCTTTTTGACATTTGTTTTCTGACAAAATTTCTAATTTTTTAGCATCCCAGTAGTGCAGAGGGGTAAAGCCCTTTCTGAGCTCCAGACCACATTTTACTGATTAATGGCATGGGTGTGGAGGTGTCACAAGGAGGGAATGGAATAAATGTCTGACACTGGCTCACTCCTCCTCTGGGGGACAGGAGCAACCCAGGCTCGCTGCAATAATCAGTGTTAAGAACGTGGCATTCTCTGTGCAGTGTAAGCAGTGTGCCGCTTATTTGGGAGTTTGCACATGCACAGAAGCATGTGAACACCTCCTGAAGGTGTGATTGTGATGCTCCAATGGCTGCAGTACAGTGTCAAGAGTTAAGGTATACTCCCAGTCAGCAGTATGACGCTGTACCAGCATCCCTGATATCTGCACCTGCCCTTGACATGGATTGAGTTGAGCCCAGAGGGGTCTAAGGTGGGTCCAGTAGGCCTGGTGAATGAAAAGAGCAGTTGGTGGCAGCAGATGATAAGCTACAGGGAGAAAAGCATTTCTAAACATTTTCTTACATGGTTGCCATGAGGTTCTGTCTGCCATTTTAAATATGAATTAAGTCAGCCATTCGTGATCTTACCACATTGCTCATGTTACATATGTAGACAGGAATTTTAAGAGACTGGGCCTCAGGTGAAGCTGCATTTTTTCCAATATTTTACATTTCAGTTTTTGATAACCCTATAAATCTGCATTGTCTAAGCCAATGTATATATACATTCAGTATGTCTGCAGTCAAATTTGATAATAGAATCCTGGTCCGCTTGGTTTGAGAGACACTGATACCAAGCTGTTCATCTTTTAAATGCCAACAAGTAGGATTCCAAATAATGTTCCTTGCTGAGTTTCATTAGGGGTATTTTGTGATGCCCAGTGAAATGGGCTGCTGGTTTATGACTGTGGCCATCATTGCTGCAGGTGTTGGTCACTGGCTGCATTGTTCTACACTACAGCCTCAATTTTACCTCCACCCAGGGCTTTGTTTTCAAATAAAACACACCAATATCTCCTCAACTGTCATGAGCATTCTTTCCAGAACAATTCCCCATATGGGCATAGGGTTTTCATAATCCTCACTCACTCTCCATTCAAAGCACCATGAGGATATGCTTCAAGATGAATTTTCATAATGACACACAATTTCTTGAACTATAGAAGTTTTTTTTTTCAGTTAATACAACACACCTTATTTGTCAAACACAACACAGTTCTTTCCATATTAAAATATATTATTAAAAAGTTAGCAATTGCTCCTTCAGCAGAGTTTACATTTCTGGGTGGAGAAGACAACAAGCTCTTGCATAGCAGTTTCAATTTGCCTTCCAAAACTACACTGCTCTGATGAAGAAAACTTTGCTATAGTGCTTTTCAGATAACTTCATTAAAAGACAATTTATACAAAGCTGTTTTTCTAACCACTGCAATGCACCAAAACAGTGATGCAGAAAAAAAATAGTTTTTACTATTTAGAATGATGTTGAGTCCAATGGCAGCTGGTGACTTCAAATCAAAGGGGGGCTGCAGGAGACAGGTGAATGGGTGGGGCAAATGGGAAGGGGTATGGTCAACTATAAAGGGGTGGAGCTATGGTACAGTAGGATAAATGCTGACCATGGTTACCAATTTACATGAAATACAAGTTCAGTCACTATGGCACATGCTGAATACTCTACACAGCACATTGTTACATGTATATACAGGTAGTCCAATCAAGACAAAATGAAGTGGAGAAGAAAAAAAATATTTCAATGCATTGGTTACATGACAGCTTACTTAATATCTAGATGGAAACAAAAAGGTTGTGAGGCATGAAAAGATTACTCAGTTTTGTATTGAATACAACAAAGTAACATTAGGGTAATTAGCAAAATGCAGAAATCACAGCTCTAGACCTGTAGTTTATTTTGTTACAGATTTACACCCAGAAACTGCCTCCATCCATTATTGTCTTAGGTGTTTGCTATGGCATGGTTGGTCATCATGGCATCTGCACTCATTGTCAGGCATGACATTTTCATAGTAATTCCACATTCAGTAGAAACCCTTCAACTAAGTAAAACACAATATTTGTCAGCATCACGACTGCCCAAATATAACTCTACATAGTTAGATAACAAATCTTCAAAAATCATTAGGTGACCACCATTAACACCAGCATCTTTCATCCCTACAGAAGGATAGACCCATAATTATGTTTTGTTGTTAACCATGTGCTTCTTCCTAGACCTGACCTGAAAGATGTCCATTGCACAATTAATATCATATCCTGTTTATGAATGGGACTTATATCTGGAGAGAAGGTAGATTGCTTATGAAAGCCTTTTCAATGTACGCTGCCAATCAAGTTGTGTTAACTGGACACATTAGTGGAAAGAACATGTTGTGAAATAAATAGCAATCACTGAAGCATATAAATTAGCACAAGAAAAGACAGTGAACATATTCTAGATATGTCTTTTGGAGAAGTACATGATTTCGGAAGTTTGTGGAGAGGGCAGACATCCTTGCCTTTGTCTGGCTCTCAGATAAGGAATTCAGGGTTTGTTACATGCACTTTTGTTACCTAGAGAAATAGCAGTTATAGAATGTGTAGTCATATACTGATAGTTCTTATGTTCCAAAGGGCAATAATTTAGCTGGTGTGGTGGCAAAACCGGCTTCATTATACAATTATGTCCAGATGTTTCTATTTTCATAGGCATTGAAAACTGATGGGTCTGTATTATTTCAGGAAGTCTTGACTTTTCAAGATCATGCCCATGACTCCAAAAAGGTAAGGTGAACAGGTGGCGATTGTTGCTGTTAACAAGACTCACTCTGACACCATCCAGATGGACACCTCATGGCCCCACAGTCCATTTTATCTCACTTGCCCTTTGATTTGGAGAAAAGGCCGTAATAAGAAAAATTGCAACTGATTTTTATGCTTCTTTCATTTCTGAAGTCATTCAGCATACTGTAAGTTTGTGATATTTGTATTTAGTAGCATTGTCGCCTCACAGTAAGACATTGTCCTGTTCGACTCTCAGCTAGAGCGTCTTCTGTGCGGAGACATGCATGAATGGGCGTACCTTAGTTGAAGGTTGTGCGTCAGGGCTGGCAACTCGGCACGTAAAAATTTACTGCCAATCATTAGCGGGCCGGAGTTCTGCTGTGGCGACTCCTAACTGGGAAAAGTGGAAAGACACTACAACAACAATGTTTCTGAAAGTGTTTCCATCCCCACTTAGTCACTATCAAAACAATAGGGAGAATTTTGTTTTATATAGGTAGATTTTTTGAGAGTTAGCTCATTGTCAGACTATGTTCGAAAAATCATGCTGTAAGAGCTGCAAAGAAAATACTGAAGAAACTGATTCCTAGGTTCAGTGTGCCATGCCGTGTACAATTTGACAGGGGCACACATTTTACTAGCAATATTATCCAGCAGTTGTGTAAAGTCTTGAAAGCGGTTATCCAGTAAATTGCCCCCTACATCTTAAGCTTCTGGGACAGTGTAGCATATAAACCAGACTATAAAAAACAGGTTAGTGAAGAAATAAGCTCTACCTTCAGTGTTATTTAGTATCAGTAGTGTAGTCAGTACTTCTTTAAAATATCCACACAACATATATTCCTCATGGGGTACCCCATGGGAATGACAGCTATATTATTGCCCACTAACTTGAATTTGCAAATTACAGATAGAACTGGTATGTGTGTGTGTGTGTGTGTGTGTGTGTGTGTGTGTGTGTGTGTGTGTGTGTGTGTGTGTGTGTGTGTGTATTGTAAACAGCTTATTTCTGTTCTACAGCATACAGAGTTGCAAGCTGTCTCTGCCAAACAGAAGCCTGACCTCAGCTCTTTTTATGATATCAAGCCAGGTGACTGGGTTTATACTCATTCATTCATTTTCCAGAAAACATACCCTTTAAACCAGGGGAAAGCCTCTTTTCTAGTTCCCCATACAACAACTATAGCTGTTTGTTGTGAGGGATTAACAGCTTGGATTCAGGTTTCCTACATCACAAAAATGCATGCTGATGGGGAGAGCCACCATAGCTAACAGGTCCAGCAACACCAATCATACCTAGATGACACTCACATGAACCCCTCCTGCCAGCACTGTAATTACCAGCAGGACCAGATCCAAAACCCAGCACACTACCTGAGAAGGAGTCCAGTTACTGAGTGCTATTTCTTTATATCAATCCATGGGTCCAATGACCTAGCACAAGCCATAGATTCAGCAGGTGAGTCAGATGACCAAGCACCACACATGGAAGTCACCATGCTACATCAACAAAGTGGAGATTATTTGGAGAAGCTCACACTAATCACTGGAAAAACACTGCATCCCTATTTGTAGTTTTTTGAGCAACCCTTGCAGCCACAACCACCACAACATTGCATTGTTTTTTTTTGTCCTCACTACTATCACAATAATAATCATTCTTCCTAAATTCAGTACCTTTATAGCTGCACTTGTTGCCTATGCAAATATTCCCAAGTTATCAAACTGCTGGGATGTACTCATATTCCTTATGCTTATTATTTTGGCATCCTATAAGTGACCTTTCCTGCTCCTAAAAATAACATTTGGAGAAAATTAGACACACCATTGACTGGCAGGAATGTTATGTGGCACTGTGTAACTGCCTGCATCTGGGTTGTATCTTTGCACTAATAGAAACAGCAAGAGGTTATGAATGCTATAACAGAACTGGTTCTGTCAAAGTGGGACTCAACTACTGCAATGTTATTAGGGATTGTATGTTAGCGGGCAGAAGTACAAAGAATGGTGATGCTGCAAGACTATTACTATGCATGTAGGAAATGGTCAGGGTCTATGTGGAATATGTGGCCTCCCTTAATTAGACCTGTCAAGGACCTATGTAAAAGAAAAACTTGGAATGCACTTTGCAGGAGAGAAAATCAGATTGTTAAAAATCTGATTCGTAAGGTTGACGTAATTTGGATTTGGTGCCAGTCAACGTGCTGGAGAATGCTTCAGTATGTTTGTCACGCCTATAAAATAACTATTATATAAATATATTGTAAAAGTTTCCCTTAGTTAAATGTCGATTTAATTTAATATCTGTTTGCGAGATTAGTTATATGGATTGCAATTCAATGAGTTATTATTAATTGTCACATCACTTATAAGTGAGGAAGTAATCCATATTTTAATTGGTAGACAAGTATAATATTTATTTATTTTTTATTTGTAAATCTAAAGATTTTAATTTAAAACTGGTTGCAGTTTATTAGTTGCATAAATTGGCTACTGAAGTGTTTACATAAGGAGGGACGAAGACCATTTAACAGCACAATGGTCAAGTTGCAATGCAGTTTTGAAAGGTATAAATGTAATTTTTCTTTTTCTTTGATCTGTTTATGTAAATTGGAATTAAGGGGTATTGCTGATAAAGTAAAAAAGTGTTTACATACATGGGTAGCTTTATAAAATGAGTAGCTACAGATCCTAATTATCTGCTAAATTTTCTGTTTATAATTGCAGGCATACCTTTCAACCTATTAGAGCAAGAAATCTGGACAAAGCCTCAAATAATGGGGGGACAGGGGCCCCAAAATAGGGACACTTTTTAAAAATTACTCTTACAAGCTTAGAAAGTTGATAGAATACTAGGTTTTACTTTAGCATGAATTTTCTGATGGATATGAAGTCTGAAACACAAATGTCTGCATTATTTTCTGACTTTAGTCCTCAATGATTTGCCAGTGATTTGCCAGAAAAACACAATTTTATGAGAAACAGATGAAAAATATGGTGCAAAAATCTGGACAGTCTACGAAAACCTGGACAGTTGAGAGGTATGACTGCGGGTTTAGGAGGGGAAAAAAAATGGAAACAGAATGAAATTCATTTAAAGTAAACAGAGTGTTTTATTTAATAAGTGTGACTGAAAGCCTAAAAGCATATGTGTATATATTCCCTATTCTCATATTTATTTAGGGGTATTAATAACCACATATAGTAAATGAATAAAAAACGCTGTACTCCTATGTGTCATGAGACGCCAGTCTGGTCAGTAAGAACTCCAAGCGAGTATAAAAAACTGAATTTAATATACAAAGAACAACTCAACAAAAATAGTTAAGCGCTTTCACTCGCAAAATACGAGCTTCTTCAGAACTGTTACAAACAGGAAACAGATACATTTTAAAAACTTTTTGGCGCCAAAACGCTAACTTGTATCAAAAGTTCTTAAAGATGTACTAACAATAAAATATTGTTAAAAACATTGTATCCTAAACACATTATATCCATCTAAAAACATTCGATTGGATAATCAATTAATAATAAATAATAAATAGTATTTGAATTAAATATAAACTATATACTAATAACTTATAATGTATTTGACAGATTTGAAAACTAATAAATACCATAAATGCATATGTATATAGATGAAAGTAAAAATAATAAAATATACTATATAATATATATGTAAATAATAATGCTGGTTTTATAGTAATAAAATCATTTAATCCAGGTGGATTAGAAGTGTCAGTATATAACTGCCACCATATTTCCTTATATGACAATAGTCCTTTATAATCACCCCCTCGTGGTGCACATAACAAATTTTCCAAAATAGCAAATTTGAATGTATGTGTATTTCCATATTGTTTTATGTGCTTATATAGGGCGTTCTTTTCATCACATGTCTTAATACTGTAAAAATGTGCATATATTCGTTTATGCAGTTTCCGTTCTGTTTTGCCAATATAAAATCTAGAACATGCTGTACATTTTGCTTAATAAATAATCCATCTGGTGTTGCAATTCCCACTAACAAAAGTTATTTTAGATCTATGTATATTGTCTAAAATAATGTGGCTTTGTTCGTATATAGCAAAACACTGTTTGCAATTGCCACATTTTGTAGTTTTTTTGCTATTATTTATATCAAAATGTCTGGGTGTATTACTTCTCTCTATATAATTTTTCACATTTCGACCCATTTTATATACAAATGTTGGTTGTGATCCCAAAGTTTTTCCATTTCTTGGTCCACCATAATAATTTTCCAGTTATTGTTAATAATTTGCTTAATTTTTCCAATATGTGGGCCATATTCTAAGACACACGCTCTTCTGTAGTTGGTACTGGTTGTAGCAGTATCTAATGCGTAATTAACTGATCTATTAATATCATTTTTATGTCCCAATAGGGGTATATATTTTGTCCCCCATCCATTAATAACATCTTTACTAATATGATTAAGCATATTGATGTTGTAGCCCCTGTCTCTAAAAAGATTAATAATAAATCCAACTTCTTCTAACATCTCATCATATGTGGAGTTCATCCTTATGGCCCGAATAATCTGACCTTTGAATATATTAATAAATAATTTTCTAGGGTGGCAACTAGAAAATTCTAAATAGCTGTAGAGAAAGTATGTTTCCTATACAACCTCGATTTAAAACTATTGTCACCCTTGGAAATTAATGTTTCCAAATATGGTAGGCCTTCCTTATTAAAAGTATAAGTAAATTTCAAAAAGGAACTACTTGAGTTCAAGAAATCAGTAAACAGTGTTAACGTGTCTATGTTACCGTCCCACAGTATATAGATGTCGTCCAAGTATCGCAAATAATATTTGACATATTTAAAGTATTCACAGTCAAATATTTTGGACTCCTCCCAATTAAGCATGATGAGATTAGCATATATTGGGGCACAAGCTAATCCCATAGCAACACCGTTAGTTTGTCGAAAAAATTCTCCCTCATATTCAATAAAATTGTTGTCCAATACAATGGACATGAGTTCTATTATTAAACAAACATGATCCCAATCGTAGCCCCCATATTTTCTAATACTGTTGGAAAAAGCCTCTAATCCCTCAATCTTAGGGATACAAGAAAATAGATCGGCTACATCCACAGTAACAAATACAAGGTCCAAATGCCACGAATTGACAGGGAAATTATGCAAAGAATCCCACAAATCTTTCATTAAATGTGGGATTCTGTCGTAGATAGGTTTTAAAAATCTATCCACTGCAGTTCCTAATGGAAAAGTCTTGGACCTACTGCCAGATATAATAGGCCTAAAGGGTGGTTGCTCAATTGATTTGTGGACTTTGGGTATTCCCACAATGGAGGCTAAGATGGGGTGTTCAACTTTCAAATATTTATAGAAGTCCATGGTAATTCTATTGTCTATTAAAAATTCTTCTATATGTAAGTCAATGCGACGGTGTGCTATATTAATTTCGTTAAGTGGCACAATCTCGTAATTCCCAGAATTATGTAAAATTTGATATATTTGAGATACATATTCTGTACTATCAAATATAACAATTCCGCCTTCGGGTTTCATAATCCTAATATTAGTATCATTCCTCGAATCTTGTAGCAGTTTCAATTCATCATCAGGTAAATTGCTAGACTCGTAAGCATTATTAAAACGCTTTTGAAATTGGTACATCTGTCTAGAAACTGTCTTATCATACACAGAAATTAATGGATGCATAGGCGGGATAAATGTGCTTTTTTTTTTAAGTGTACCATACACACTGTGGGGCCTATGGTCATTCTTGTTGTCAAAAGTAATGGCCAAATTTAATTTCCTTATATATTTCTTGAACTCAATAAGATTATCAACCAACTTAAATCTAGTAGTGGGTATGTATTTCATACCCCTAGAAAATAAATTAAAATGGGTCGTATTCAATATTAAGTCAGTATAGTTATAAATTTTAAACTGTTTGTAAGTATTGACTATTCCTTCATTAACTATACTAGTGCTCGAACTATCTAATGTTGGTCTTCGTTCTATTATATACTTATCAACAACATCGTCATTAGATCTACTGATAGTTCCAAAATTCGAGGTAGATGTAAATTTATTATCACCACCTTTTCTAAGAACTTCTGATGTTTTGTATGTTTGCTTATTTAGCTTGTCGGGCAATATTAAGGGAGATTTTCTTTGTAATGCCATCCCCATTTTTTCTCCCTTACTGGTCTTTGATTTTTGCCCTGGTGTAAAAAATGTACATTATGATCATCGTAAACATCAGTTTTATTGTTATGATAATTATTGTAATCTTCTTGTTTTCTGTTCGTAAATGTCTTAGTATAATCATTAACATAAGTATTTGTATAATGTTGGTTAACAGAACGGAATTTGATAGTTCTTCCCCAAAAATATGCTGTATTGTTTTGATATTGTTCAGTGTCCCTCTGTAATTTATGTTGCTTCCTTTCAAAAGCTTTTTTAGTGTTGGATTCCGCAATATTAATTTGTTTCTTATATAATTTTTCCCATTGGGGAAATAATAAATCATTTAATATTAACTCATTTAGTTTTTCAACCTCCAACAACATTGAAACCAATAACTCATCATTATATTTGATTAATGATTGCATAAACAGCATACCAAAAGAATCAAATAATAAATTCAACTCAGTTTTTATATCTGTAGTAATATTAAGACCCATTGGTCTTTTGAAAAATCTAAGCCCCTTAGGGACAACTTTACATTCAGTACATTTCATCAAATAAGTATTATCCAATTTTAAGGTATTAATGACATTAAGCTTTTTACCCAAAGTATAAATATAGTCTCTCTTAAAGTACCTTGTGGAGGAGTATAATTGTTACGTTTCTGTTCAGAATTAGCGTTATTAAAACCACAATTAGTGTCCAAAAATGACTGCAATCTGTTAAATCGAGTACTCTCTTTAGGATTCAATTCATCAGCCCCACAGTCAGCGAGCACAGTCTTAATAACAGGTTGAGTAGTCTGTGCATACGTTCTTTTTAGTAGCGGTCGCTTGGGTTTAGTTCCAATCCTTTTAGCTTCATCATCAAGATATCCAAAGGTAAAGTCGAATGTAAAATCAGAAATACCAAGCCGGCTGCTACTCCTAGCAGCACTGAATACATGAGGGGCCGGCAAATCAATAAATCCTGC
The DNA here is from genome assembly GCF_019279795.1 of Protopterus annectens. Classification (NCBI taxonomy): domain Eukaryota; kingdom Metazoa; phylum Chordata; order Ceratodontiformes; family Protopteridae; genus Protopterus; species Protopterus annectens. The sequence goes on along the minus strand of NC_056735.1, from coordinate 279,427,603 downwards.
ACTGTCCTGTCTATCAACCTGTGCATTAGGGATGTCAGAACTAGACGGACAACTGTGCAATACTCTCGCTTCCATTTCACGATCTTCACCATCCATTTTGTCTTTCACTAAAAAACTATTATCAGGTACACTATGGGTAGAACATCTGTGCAGAAAGGACTCTCCATTAGAAGTCAAGATATGGTGGTCAGTCTTATTATTCACTTTTAAATTACTTGTTGAAGTGAATAAAAAAGTAAGTCTAGAAATTTCACTTCTTAACTCGCTTAACTGGGTCTGTAACTTGTCCCATTCATCTCGGGTGACCAGTGAAGATGGTACAGCGGCTTGTCGATCTGACTCCATAGGAGACAAACAACAGAACAGTAATCCAAATGGAAATGGAAAAACAGCGTTCAAACAGCACAAACAAGAACTCAATAAAGAACGCTGTACTCCTATGTGTCATGAGACGCCAGTCTGGTCAGTAAGAACTCCAAGCGAGTATAAAAAACTGAATTTAATATACAAAGAACAACTCAACGAAAACAGTTAAGCGCTTTCACTCGCAAAATACGAGCTTCTTCAGAACTGTTACAAACAGGAAACAGATACATTTTAAAAACTTTTTGGCGCCAAAACGCTAACTTGTATCAAAAGTTCTTAAAGATGTACTAACAATAAAATATTGTTAAAAACATTGTATCCTAAACACATTATATCCATCTAAAAACATTCGATTGGATAATCAATTAATAATAAATAATAAATAGTATTTGAATTAAATATAAACTATATACTAATAACATAATGTATTTGATAGATTTGAAAACTAATAAATACCATAAATGCATATGGATATAGATGAAAGTAAAAATAATAAAATATACCATATAATATATATGTAAATAATAATGCCGGTTTTATAGTAATAAAATCATTTAATCCAGGTGGATTAGAAGTGTCAGTATATAACTGCCACCATATTTCCTTATATGACAATAGTCCTTTATAATCACCCCCTCGTGGTGCACATAACAAATTTTCCAAAATAGCAAATTTGAATGTATGTGTATTTCCATATTGTTTTATGTGCTTATATAGGGCATTCTTTTCATCACATGTCTTAATACTGTAAAAATGTGCATATATTCATTTATGCAGTTTCCGTTCTGTTTTGCCAATATAAAATTTAGAACATGCTGTACATTTTGATTAATAAATAATCCATCTGGTGTTGCAATTCCCACTAACAAAAGTTATTTTAGATCTATGTATATTGTCTAAAATAATGTGGCTTTCTTCGTATATAGCAAAACACTGTTTGCAATTGCCACATTTTGTAGTTTTTTTGTTATTATTTATATCAAAATGTCTGGGTGTATTACTTCTCTCTATATAATTTTTCAAATTTCGACCCATTTTATATAAAAATGTTGGTTGTGATCCCAAAGTTTTTTCCATTTCTTGGTCCACCATAATAATTTTCCAGTTATTGTTAATAATTTGCTTAATTTTTCCAATATGTGGGCCATAATCTAAGACACACGCTCTTCTGTAGTTGGTACTGGTTGTAGCAGTATCTAATGCGTAATTAACTGATCTATTAATATCATTTTTATGTCCCAGTAGGGGTATATATTTTGTCCCCCATCCATTAATAACATCTTTACTAATATGATTAAGCATATTGATGTTGTAGCCCCTGTCTCTAAAAAGATTAATAATAAATCCAACTTCTTCTAACATCTCATCATATGTGGAGTTCATCCTTATGGCCCGAATAATCTGACCTTTGAATATATTAATAAATAATTTTCTAGGGTGGCAACTAGAAAATTCTAAATAGCTGTTAGAGAAAGTATGTTTCCTATACAACCTCGATTTAAAACTATTGTCACCCATGGAAATTAAAGTATCCAAATATGGTAGGCCTTCCTTATTAAAAGTATAAGTAAATTTCAAAAAGGAACTACTTGAGTTCAGAAAATCAATAAATAGTGTTAACGTGTCTATGTTACCGTCCCACAGTATATAGATGTCGTCCAAGTATCGCGAATAATATTTGACGTATTTAAAGTATTCACAGTCAAATATTTTGGACTCCTCCCAATCAAGCATGACGAGATTAGCATATATTGGGGCACAAGCTGCTCCCATAGCAACACCGTTAGTTTGTCGAAAAAATTCTCCCTCATATTCAATAAAATTGTTGTCCAATACAATGGACATGAGTTCTATTATTAAACAAACATGATCCCAATCGTAGCCCCCATATTTTCTAATACTGTTGGAAAAAGCCTCTAATCCCTCAATCTTAGGGATACAAGAAAATAGATTGACTACATCCACAGTAACAAATACAAGGTCCAAATGCCACGAATTGACAGGGAAATTACGCAAAAAATCCCACAAATCTTTCATTAAATGTGGGATTCTGTTGTAGATAGGTTTTAAAAATCTATCCACTGCAGTTCCTAATGGAAAAGTCTTGGACCTACTGTCAGATATAATAGGCCTAAAGGGTGGTTGCTCAATTGATTTGTGGACTTTGGGTATTCCCACAATGGAGGCTAAGATGGGGTGTTCAACTTTCAAATATTTATATAAGTCCATGGTAATTCTATTGTCTATTAAAAATTCTTCTATATGTAAGTCAATGCGACGGTGTGCTATATTAATTTCGTATGACACAATCTCGTAATTCCCAGAATTATGTAAAATTTGATGTATTTGAGATACATATTCTGTACTATCAAATATAACAATTCCGCCCCCTTTGTCGGGTTTCATAATCCTGATATTAGTATCATTCCTCAAATCTTGTAGCAGTTTCAATTCATCATCAGGTAAATTACTAGACTCGTAAGCATTATTAAAACACTTTTGTAATTGGTACATCTGTTTAGAAACTGTCTTAATCCATCTGGTGTTGCAATTCCCACTAACAAAAGTTATTTTAGATCTATGTATATTGTCTAAAATAATGCGGCTTTCTTCGTATATAGCAAAACAGTGTTTGCAATTGCCACATTTTATAGTTTTTTTGTTATTATTTATATCAAAATGTTTGGGTGTATTACTTCTCTCTATATAATTTTTCAAATTTCGACCCATTTTATAGACAAATGTTGGTTGTGATCCCAAAGTTTTTTCCATTTCTTGGTCCACCATAATAATTTTCCAATTATTGTTAATAATTTGCTTAATTTTTCCAATATGTGGGCCATATTCTAAGACAAACACTCTTCTGTAGTTGGTACTGGTGGTAGTAGTATCTAATGCATAATTAACTGATCTATTAATATCATTTTTATGTCCCAATAGGGATATATATTTTGTCCCCCATCCATTAATAACATCTTTACTAATATGATTAAGCATATTGATGTTGTAGCCCCTGTCTCTAAAAAGCCTAATAATAAATCCAACTTCTTCTAACATCTCATCATATGTGGAGGTCATCCTTATGGCCCGAATAATCTGACCTTTGAATATATTAATAAATAATTTTCTAGGGTGGCAACTAGAAAATTCTAAATAGCTGTTAGAGAAAGTATGTTTCCTATACAACCTCAATTTAAAACTATTGTCACCCTTGGAAATTAAAGTATTCAAATATGGTAGGCCTTCCTTATTAAAAGTATAAGTAAATTTCAAAAAGGAACTACTTGAGTTCAAGAAATCAATAAATAGTGTTAACGTGTCTATGTTACCGTCCCACAGTATATAGATGTCGTCCAAGTATCGCGAATAATATTTGAAGTATTTAAAGTATTCACAGTCAAATATTTTGGACTCCTCCCAATCAAGCATGACGAGATTAGCATATATTGGGGCACAAGCTGCTCCCATAGCAACACCGTTAGTTTGTCGAAAAAATTCTCCCTCATATTCAATAAAATTGTTGTCCAATACAATGGACATGAGTTCTATTATTAAACAAACATGATCCCAATCGTAGCCCCCATATTTTCTAATACTGTTGGAAAAAGCCTCTAATCCCTCAATCTTAGGGATACAAGAAAATAGATTGACTACATCCACAGTAACAAATACAAGGTCCAAATGCCATGAATTGACAGGGAAATTATGCAAAAAATCCCACGAATCTTTCATTAAATGTGGGATTCTGTTGTAGATAGGTTTTAAAAATCTATCCACTGCAGTTCCTAATGGAAAAGTCTTGGACCTACTGCCAGATATAATAGGCCTAAAGGGTGGTTGCTCAATTGATTTGTGGACTTTGGGTATTCCCACAATGGAGGCTAAGATGGGGTGTTCAACTTTCAAATATTTATATAAGTCCATGGTAATTCTATTGTCTATTAAAAATTCTTCTATATGTAAGTCAATGCGACGGTGTGCTATATTAATTTCGTTAAGTGACACAATCTCGTAATTCCCAGAATTATGTAAAATTTGATGTATTTGAGATACATATTCTGTACTATCAAATATAACAATTCCGCCCCCTTTGTCGGGTTTCATAATCCTAATATTAGTATCATTCCTCAAATCTTGTAGCAGTTTCAATTCATCATCAGGTAAATTACTAGACTCGTAAGCATTATTAAAATGCTTTTGTAATTGGTACATCTGTCCAGAAACTGTGTTATCATACACCGAAATTAATGGATGCATAGGCAGAATAAATGTGCTTTTTTTCTTAAGTGTACCATACACACTGTGGGGCCTATGGTCATTCTTGTTGTCAAAAGTAATGGCCAAATTTAATTTCCTTATATATTTCTTGAACTCAATAAGATTATCAACCAACTTAAATCTAGTAGTGGGTATGTATTTCATACCCCTAGAAAATAAATTAAAATGGGTCGTATTCAATATTAAGTATGTATCTGTTTCCTGTTTGTAACAGTTCTGAAGAAGCTCGTATTTTGTGAGTGAAAGCGCTTAACTGTTTTCGTTGAGTTGTTCTTTGTATATTAAATTCAGTTTTTTATACTCGCTTGGAGTTCTTACTGACCAGACTGGCGTCTCATGACACATAGGACTACAGCGTTCTTTATTGAGTTTTTGTTTGTGCTGTTTGAACGCTGTTTTTCCATTTCCATTTGGATTACTGTTCTGTTGTTTGTTTCCTATGGAGTCAGATCGAGAAACCGTTGTACCATCTTCACTGGTCACCCGAGATGAATGGGACAAGTTACAGACCCAGTTAAGCAAGTTAAGAAGTGAAATTTCTAGACTTACTTTTTTATTCACTTCAACAAGTAATTTAAAAGTGAATATTAAAATTGACCACCATATCTTGACTTCTAATGGAGAGTCCTTTCTGCACAGATGTTCTACCCATAGTGTACCTGATAATAGTTTTTTAGCGAAAGACAAAATGGATGGTGAAGATTGTGAAATGGAAGCGAGAGTATTGCACAGTTGTCCGTCTAGTTCTGACATCCCTTATGCACAGGTTGATAGACAGGACAGTGCAGGATTTATTGATTTGCCGGCCCCTCATGTATTCAGTGCTGCTAGGAGTAGCAGCCAGCTTGGTATTTCTGATTTTACGTTCGACTTTACCTTTGGAGATCTTGATGATGAAGCCAAACGGATTGGAACTAAACCCAAGCAACCGCTACTAAAAAGAATGTATGCACAGACTACTCAACCTGTTATTAAGACTGTGCTCGCTGACTGTGGGGCTGATGAATTGAATCCTAAAGAGAGTACTCGATTTAACAGATTGCAATCATTTTTGGACACTAATTGTGGTTTTAATAATGCTAATTCTGAACAGAAACGTAACAATTATACTCCTCCACAAGGTACTTTAAGAGACTATATTTATACTTTGGGTAAAAAGCTTAATGTCATTAATACTTTAAAACTGGATAATACTTATTTGATGAAATGTATTGAATGTAAAGTTGTCCCTAAGGGGCTTAGATTTTTCAAAAGACCAATGGGTCTTAATATTACTACAGATATAAAAACTGAGTTGAATTTATTATTTGATTCTTTTGGTATGCTGTTTATGCAATCATTAATCAAATATAATGATGAGTTATTGGTTTCAATGTTGTTGGAGGTTGAAAAACTAAATGAGTTAATATTAAATAATTTATTATTTCCCCAATGGGAAAAATTATATAAGAAACAATTTAATATTGCAGAATCCAACACTAAAAAAGCTTTTGAAAGGAAGCAACATAAATTAGAGGGACACTGAACAATATCAAAACAATACAGCATATTTTTGGGGAAGAACTAACAAATTCCGTTCTGTTAACCAACATTATACAAATACTTATGATAATGATTATACTAAGACATTTACGAACAGAAAACAAGAAGATTACAATAATTATCATAACAATAAATCTGATGTTTACGATGATCATAATGTACATTTTTTACACCAGGGCAAAAATCAAAGACCGGTAAGGGAGAAAAAATGGGGATGGCATTACAAAGAAAATCTCCCTTAATATTGCCCGACAAGCTAAATAAGCAAACATACAAAACATCAGAAGTTCTTAGAAAAAATGGTGATAATAAATTTACATCTACCTCGAATTTTGGAACTATCAGTAGATCTAATGATGATGTTGTTGATAAGTATATAATAGAATGAAGACCAACATTAGATAGTTCAAGCACTAGTATAGTTAATGAAGGAATAGTCAATACTTACAAACAGTTTAAAATTTATAACTATACTGACTTAATATTGAATACGACCCATTTTAATTTATTTTCTAGGGGTATGAAATACATACCCACTACTAGATTTAAGTTGGTTGATAATCTTATTGAGTTCAAGAAATATATAAGGAAATTAAATTTGGCCATTACTTTTGACAATAAGAATGACCATAGGCCCCACAGTGTGTATGGTACACTTAAGAAAAAAGCACATTTATTCTGCCTATGCATCCATTAATTTCTGTGTATGATAAGACAGTTTCTAGACAGATGTACCAATTACAAAAGCGTTTTAATAATGCTTACGAGTCTAGTAATTTACCTGATGATGAATTGAAACTGCTACAAGATTTGAGGAATGATACTAATATTAGGATTATGAAACCCGACATAATGACATGTTAGAAGAAGTTGGATTTATTATTAATCTTTTTAGAGACAGGGGCTACAACATCAATATGCTTAATCATATTAGTAAAGATGTTATTAATGGATGGGGGACAAAATATATACCCCTATTGGGACATAAAAATGATATTAATAGATCAGTTAATTACACATTAGATACTACTACCACCAGTACCAACTACAGAAGAGCGTGTGTCTTAATAATTTGCTTAATTTTTCCAATATGTGGGCCATATTCTAACAATAATTGGAAAATTATTATGGTGGACAAAGAAATGGAAAAACTTTGGGATCACAACCAACATTTGTATATAAAATGGGTCAAAATTTGAAAAATTATATAGAGAGAAGTAATACATCCAGACATTTTGATATAAATAATAACAAAAAAACTACAAAATGTGGCAATTGCAAACAGTGTTTTGCTATATACGAAGAAAGCCACATTATTTTAGACAATATACATAGATCTAAAATAACTTTTGTTAGTGGGAATTGCAACACCAGATGGATTATTTATTTAGCAAAATGTACAGCATGCTCTGGATTTTATATTGGCAAAACAGAACGGAAACTGCATAAATGAATATATGCACATTTTTACAGTATTAAGACGTGATGAAAAGAACACCCTATATAAGCACATAAAACAATATGGAAATACACATACATTCAAATTTGCTATTTTGGAAAATTTGTTATGTGCACCACGAGGGGGCGATTATAAAGCACTATTGTCATATAAGGAAATATGGTGGCAGTTATATACTGACTCTTCTAATCCACCTGGATTAAATGATTTTATTACTATAAAACCGGCATTATTATTTACATAGATATTATATGGTATATTTTATTATTTTTACTTTCATGTATATACATATGCATTTATGGTATTTATTAGTTTTCAAATCTATCAGATACATTATAAGTTATTAGTATATAGTTTATATTTAATTCAAATACTATTTATTATTTATTATTAATTGATTATCCAATCGAATGTTTTTAGATGGATATAATGTGTTTAGGATACAATGTTTTTAACAATATTTTATTGTTAGTACATCTTTAAAAACTTTTGATACAAGTTAGCGTTTTGGCGCCAAAAAGATTTTAAAATGTATCTGTTTCCTGTTTGTAACAGTTCTGAAGAAGCTCATATTTTGCGAGTGAAAGCGCTTAACTGTTTTCGTTGAGTTGTTCTTTGTATATTAAATTCAGTTTTTTATACTCGCTTGGAGATCTTACTGACCAGACTGGCTTCTAATGACACATAGGACTACAGCATTCTTTATTGAGTTCTTGTTTGTGCTGTTTGAACGCTGTTTTTCCATTTCCATTTGGATTACATATAGTAAATGTGAATCATTTAATTATACAAAACTACCAAAATTCATATATATATATATATATATATATATATATATATATATATATATATATATATATATATAGACATATATATTATTTTTTTTGCTGATGAAGGGGATGCCTGATAAAGCATCACTTTAGACATTAATGGACAAAATATTTTTTTATATCATCACAAGCTCTACACAATCTAAACCTGACAGCATCATAATAACTGTTTATTCTAATTCTGATTTTTCTAACCCCAAATGCCTTTATGGGGTCAGACTGTAATGCAGTGAGGGCGGAGCTGATGAAATTAGATCACAGTCCCACTCACCTTAACTGTAAGCAGTTAGAAATAATATCAGGTTTGAGAATTCTGAGTTAAAAAAATGTCAGTGACTTTTGTTGTAACTTTTGCATATGTGTTTCATGCACGTGTTTTGGAAGAAATGATGCATAAATGAGATAATTTAGCCATTGTAAGAAGTGATATTTTGTGAGTTTCAGTCAGCAAAGTGTTAAATTTATAGTCTTGCAAAGCCCAATTAATTAGTTAATGAAGTTTCTCTTAGTGTTTTTCAGGTTTATGCCCCTTCTGACTGTAAAACATCGAATTTGTTTATGGTCCCAGAAAAGGGAAGCTATGTATCCTTTATACAACAGGACAGAGTAAAAGAGTTGTGAATTTTTTTCCCTTCCCCTGCAGCTGACTAGCTGCCATAAGCTCTTCTCATTCCTCCCCAAGCTCAAAATGGTGCATGTCCAGGACTGTCCAAGAGACTGAGGACTCTGCTGTAGTGTTGTGAATTTTGCAGCTGAATAGCTTTATAACCTCAGTAGGAGTGAATGACAGAAAAGAGCAACAAGTACCTTGCTGTGTTTGTTTTCCTTAGTAATATACTTTCAAATGTGATATGCATTGTGATGTAACTGCAAGGGAGGCACATTTGTTTTGAAAGTATTATGAGATATCATTCAATCCCAGTACTGTGTGCACTGAGGACGGTGACTAGGATGGAAATGCTACAGAGTGTGAGAAACTGCTAAGTCATGCTTTTTTTAGTATGTGAAACCATGGGGACCATTCCCGTGGGATGGAAATACATGTTGTGGGAACTAAATTTATAAATGTGCTTGTGTTTTTTTGACCAGGAAAGACTGATGCATGTGAAAGCTTATTTTCAGTGGAGGCCCAGGGAGAAAAGCTCCATAAAGTCAGGGATGAGGTTAGGTCACAGTTTTATTGCATTTAAAATATAGTTATTTGATTGAAATAATGTAGTTTTTTAGTTTGCTTAAATGAGTGTGCAAAAATAAGTAAGAGCTCTTTGTATCTTTGTCCACATGTGTTAGTGCATATATGCATCTTTTGACTTCTAGGTAGACCATTGGAGTTTCTTGTACATACAATCTTCTTTGTGTATGAGGACAAGAGTTACCTTCACCGGCTTTGGTAGCCACAGTACATGCTTTCCTGCCTCTAGTTGAGAATGACCACACACTCCCCCCAGGATTGGTATGGTATAGGCTTTCATTCCCAATCCATGCAGGCCTGGCTGTTCCACTGCCTGAGAGAATAATCGATTGCTGGTCATCTGAGTTGTGGTCCAGTCTTTATTCCTCTGTGCCACGGAGACATTTTTTTCAGTATATTAATGCTGTTTTTTGTTTTATTTACCTGAAAACTGTATCATATCTATCAAGGGTTGAGTTTTCATTGACAGTAGCTAGGGAGTCTCAAAAGGAGCTGTTGAACACTGCCTTGGTGTCCCTTGCAAAGAACAGATTCTTGCTAGTAGTAGAAATAAAGCTAATAGGATGAAATGAAGATTATATATCAAATGGGATGGGAAATAGAAAATTCACACTTGGGATCACCTCTCTGGCTCTGCTCGACAGGGGCACAGGAAAATAATTTTCCTGGCTGGCAAAAGCCAGCATACCTTTTTGGCTAGGCTTATATAGGCCCTAGGGCCAATAGCCTAGTACCTACCTATGAACCTATGAACCTATGATTAGGAACTTGCATATCTGGACTTGGATGCTGTCATATATGGGATGGGCATTGTTCCAGATTATGGAGAAGTTAAATCTGTTTGTGAACTGATAAAATTGTCCAAAATATTAGAGGTTCTGAGTAATGCAGCTTTTGAATCAATCAGGTTACTGTTGAAAGGACTGCAATATGTACTGTTTTGTTACTAAATCACAGTGGTATTAGATTTTGCACTGGCTTCAAAGGAAGGGATGTATACTCTTATAAGGGTGAAATGTTTTACTTTTGTAATGGGCAATAAACATGTTGTCTGAAGCCACATGGATATCATACATAAGCTGGCTGAGCACATGTAAAGAGGATGATAGCTTGCAGTCAGCATATTTAATGAATTAGTTTGAAGGCTGGGGCAGACGTATTTTGAAAATGTACATGTTAATTGCTACCACTGTATTTTTCTTAGGGTTATTTCTCTACAAGTTATTGATTGCTATATTGGATCTACCTAGGACTAGTGTAAAGCAACAAAAATATACAAACTGATGAAAAATGATGAGTAATATGAGACCTACTCTTTTTGAAATACTCACTAAGCAGACTGCCAGCTGATTAAGTATCATGTTAATACAGAAAGATAGCACCAGACAAAGCCATCATGTAGAACCATAGCTTGATCATTAAGTGCCTGGTGCCTGTCTTCAGTATGGTACCCTATTCCCTCAGATCTTCAAATGAAGACTGAAAGAAAGGACGTCTTCCCTTTTTATTTATAGCAAGCCAACAGTTACATTTTTAATAAATGGTTTGTTACAGCAGCATAACATACAAGAAACACTGAAATACTGAACTGCTTTTCTGTACCAGCACTCAGAAATGCCAGTACAGAAAATAATGCAGAAATTCCATTTCCAGATCACAATCCCTAAAAGCCTTGTGATTGGGCTGGCTACCCCTTTACCTCAACATTGCTTCTGCCTTCATGAATAATTAAACAGCTGATCCCCAGTCTGAGATAAGCAGTTAGATGGTTTAACATAACTCTTTCACACTTGGTATGATATTAGTGGGAGAAAAAAATAATGTTGCAGCTAGGAAATATGACATTAGGTTGTATAATACCTTTAATTGTAATTCTAAATATGTAGTTTATATAGTGCTGTGTGGTCTTTCCTCAGTTTGTTTGTAGGTAGAACTATGAGAGAATTACATATGAGAATTTATGAACAACTTAAAAGCAGTTGAAAAATTGGATTTAAGTAATGCCCTGGCAAGCCATGTTAATTTAAAACATTTAGATGTATTAAATAATGTGGGTTTTAAATTTTGTGTTGTAGATCAGGTTTTGAATTTTAATGTGAAATGGGATGCAGAGGAGGAATTAGATTGGCTTTAGTAATGTTGGCAGTGTGACACCCCAATACTGGCCCTGTAATCAAGGAGACTCATTCTTCACCACTAGCACCACTGGAGAATGTACACTGGGAGTATGACAAGTACACACACAGTAAAGTGCAATTTCCCTTAAAAGCACACAGAGACCACAGTCAGTCTGGGGCTGGTTTCTCCCTTTTTCTCCAGATCCCCAGTAAGACTTTCCACTGGCACAGCCATAGAGTTGAGATCTCAGCTGAGTGACCAAGCCAAGACATCCAGCACCCTCTCTGTGCAACCAGTGCTTTGTGGCCCTGCCCAAGTAGCTGACACACACACACTTTGAGATTTGATTTATACACAAACACACACACCTGGGAAAGGCTGGCACAGATTTACTAGTTATGCCCCCTTTTGCTCAGACTATAAGGTAGTTATCACTGCCACCAGCCATGTCCTTATCATCTACTTTAAGGCCCTTAACAAAGGGTGTCCAATCTTACTGTGTAATATTACTATTAACCCAAATGGTAGTTTGACCAAGAGCAAGGCTATTAGGAGTGCCCACAGTGTCACCAAATAAATATGCAAGTACTCTCAGAACTTAAATATGTCTCACAAATATCAGCCACTATGAAAGATTTAAATATATTTAATAATAAATAATAAAAGGATAAGTAAATACTCAGTAAATAATCACAGTTACATCAGAGTTCCATATCATAGGAAATATTTAAAACAACACTGAAGGACAGTCTCAAATAAATAAAGAAAGCATCTAAGCTATAATTTAATATATTCCTGACTGTATCTAAGAGAAATTACTGTACCCTAGTTAACTTACTTACAGAGCAAGCAGGCAGATGTGGAGAGTGGATGTTCTTGTCAGGTCAAAGACAAAATACAAAATGCCCAGTCTCTAGCGCTCACAGACTTCTTAAATTAATACTCAAATATTGCTGCTGGGATACTTGCAGCATGACATCACTTATTTTCATCTGACTATCCCAGGTGATAACCCCCCACTGCAGCTGGCAGCATTTAGCATTCACATGTGAAAATATGCAGACCTCAGATCAGGCAAATGGTGGGAGTTGTGAAATAATTTACATTCCTGCACATTTAAAGACAATACAAAAAACTTCTAGTTGTAGACATTATGTCTCCTGTTGCACTGAAACTGAAAGATAACATCTCTTATGTCTATGGCCCAGCCATAAAGTAACTTAATCTCAACTATTCTTCAGAAGTTTTGCAAGTTAATCTCCTGTGTTTCAGTCTCCTTGTTAAAATATACACATCTAAATAGTTACAATAGTGTATACACATTTTTGCTCAGTACTTTACAAAATATCTGTTCAGCACACGTCTGTACAATATGACATACAGTTCTAATTCATCTGTAACACAAGCATCTTACATGAAGTATGTTGACATTCACAAATGACACATAACCATTTACAAAATTCCAGACAGTTGTGCTGGCAGTATCTCCCTTTTGTTACACTTCTATATAAATCATATTGATATTCACAAAGGACATATAATTATTTACAAAATTCCAGCTAGCTGGGCTGGCAGTATCTCCTTTTCTTACACTTCTATATAAATCATATTAATATTCACAAATGACATATAATTATTTACAAAATTCCTCCTAGCTGGACTGGCAGTATCTCCTTTCATGACAGGCAGATTAAGCTGAATGCATGTAATGACCCTCAAATCAATGACAGGGAAAACTACAAAGATGTCCTGAAAAGAAAGGGGTTAATTCATTAATGTTTCAAATGGTCATGTGATTTTAAGAGTTTGCTTAAGTTCATAGGTTCATAGAAATGTACTAGGCTAATGGCCCTGGAGCCTTTATAAGCCTAGCCCATAGAAGTGCCCTGGCATCATGCTGCCCGATGTTTGTTCCCAGTGCCTCTATCAAGTAGAGCCACTGCAGTAATCCCCGGGGTGAACTTTCTATTTCCCATCCACTCATCAAGATTTCTCTTGAAGAGGGCTAGTGAGGTGCTCTGCTTGACATGTATGGAAAGTCTATTTTATAGCATGGGCAGTCTCTGGCTTATGAACCTGTCCTTCCAGCATGTTCTGTTGATTGTGGTAATGAGGTTGAGGTCTCTGGAGCATATGGTGCGGAGGGATTGGGATTTCTTTAGATGTAGCATTTCTAACAGTGCTGGGTCAGACATGGTTTTGTAAGTCAAGCAGAGATTGCCTCTTAGTAGACAATATGAGATAGAAAATAGCTGGAGTTTTTTGAGCATGTTAGATTTAAAAGCTACTTTTTGGTCTGGTTTAATAATACTTCATACTCCATAGGGGATATGAACTTGTAATTAGCAATTTTGTAATAGATGGTTTTCTTGAGTCTATGACCTTAAGTAGTTTCTGGTTAATGTCATGTGGGATCTGACATGAAACAATGGGATTACAGATATATATCTATTCTCAACAGCTCCAAGAGACCCTGAGTGCATGTTAGGCACTTGCCCTTAGTATAGTTGAACTGTTATCAATACATTGGAGCCACATTTCAGTAATTCCCTAAATATGAAATTGTTTGGGAGTTAGAAAGGCCTTAAGCTCTGGAATTTTATTGTTTGACTTCTAGCATTAAACAGTTTTACCTTAATGTTGGCCAAATCAGAATTTCTTACTTTGGGATAAGTCAGATATCACCTAAAATAAGGCACTAGTTGGCAACAAATCTTTAGGCATTATGAGAAAGCCATGGACAGAGGTACAAGCTGTCCCTAGCAAAGCAGGTAAGTCTGTTAACTCTCATACCCCATGTCTTGTCACATACTTGATTCTCTTGGAATGATATCAGTTAACAAGCCAAATAGCTTGTCCTTGAAATTAGGTATAACTTTTGGGATGATAGATCACTACTTAAAACTAGGGTCTTACCTGCTTCAGACACATGCTCATTTTTGTATCTCCCTTAGAGTAGTGCGTATAAGATCATTCACATCAACATGGGCTACCTCCAGGTTGTGGTTGTATATAAGACAGTGGAGAGTTCTAGGGCCTTAGTAATATAGTAAATAGTGACACCATACAATTGCTTCCTGCTATCCTATCCTTTTTCAGCCAAATGAGTGCAGCCTGTGTGTGCCTGACTATGAAGTCACCAGTTGCTAAGACTTTACCAGGAGTAGCTGCAGGTTTTATGTTTTTTAAAGTGTAGGCTTTCAACAGTTGTGCTCCTTGGATGTGGTTGCACTGGAAGTTGTAGGTATAGTTGTAGTAGGGCTTCTCTGTGGCTCATGTTTACTAGACAGGTGTCTAGAGTGCTTAGGTAATATTTTTGACCACCAAAGCATATGAGAGTACTAAGAGCAGTGCTGTTTATGAACTCTAAGGGATAAAGAGAGATTTGCCTTCATTTGGAATAAATATTTGCATCTCTTTCTCTGAGATAATATAAAAATTTAATAAGAGTGAAGGTTTTTGAATAAGCTCCTTTAATACATGAGATCAAGTAATTTATTATATGATTACATTAATTAATTAACAGTGGAAAACAATTGCTTTAAGTTGTAATTTAGAAACTAAGCTGAACTAGGCATTGTCATCAACTCCCCCTTTCCCCATTTTGTTCATGGGGTCAGGGTGTCACATCAGCAGACATTCATGCAGCAAGTATACATTGCCTTAGGTAAGTGTTAGTGCAATATATCATGAGAAAGACTACTACCTTAGTTTACTAAACAGATACTATGAAGATACAAAGAAAGATAGCCCACTCTACAGAGACTATGAAAAACTGTAGGAGTACTAACTGTCATAATATAAAGTAATTATTCATCAATTGTAAGTCAAGCAGAGATATCCTCTTAGTAGATGATATGAGATAGAGAATAGTTGGAGTTTTTGAGCTTGTCCATGTAGCTTGTCCATGTAGGACATGTTTTTAAGGCACAGAATGAAAGCACTTACCACTTGTTTTAAAGTGGATGCTTAAATAAAGTGTTAGTCATTTTTTATTGTTTTTTTTGTGTAGTTTTTATTATATTATGGTAATGTTTGAGTTCCTGGTGCATTTTAGTTTGTAATGAGTATTCAGTTCAGCAGTCATTATTTTGTTCAGTATATTATCAATATGATAAAAGCCTTATATAGTTTTTAACAGAGAGTGTTGCAGACAGCCTAAATATGTGGCTCAAATATGGAAGTCAAGAGAAAAAAAAAAGAAAAGGAGTTGAAAAATGTTTTGCAGGTGCTTGGTATAAATAGAACTGATGATTTTATAATCACTGAATTGAACAACTCCCTGGCTGACAAACACAAGTTAGAATATTATTTTTTGTGAATAAAGCTGTTTATTCACTTGGCACAGAAAGCTTCAGAGTTGCCAATTCAAAATATCAGTAGCTGAAAAATGTGCAAATAGTACATTATCCTGTCTAAGGCAGATACTGGACCTGAATTTAACAAGATTAGTGCATTCAGAGAAGTGGTCTGGAGAATCTTACTGTCTGAGTCAAAGGCTTCCTTGCTGATTTAACTCTTGTCATAAACTGAAACCATTGGATCAGACTCAGACATCTCAACCGTCCCCATTTTAGAGAAACTTTCCTACATTTAGGCCTAATATACCCCTGCATGTGTTGTCCCTATTTTTGGTGACATGTCCCTATTTTCAGGCTTGATGTACCATTTCACACAATTTTCTGAATCCATATCATCACATATGATTTTGGAAGCTGTCTAGTACATGGAAAAACACATTTAATTAACAACTTACTCAAGGCAACAAATACTTTAAAGAAAGAGGACACACATCTTACATGTCCTTTTTTCTGAACCAAAAAGAAATGACCTTTTTTGGTAGAATCTTGCAATACAGCTCATTAATGTCTACTGATTTTTACACCATCTCTGATAATGTTCTTAAATTTGTCCATCATTTTGGTCACTCCACTCTCTGTTTTCTAAAAGTACATTTTCTGGCATTGTGTATGTGTCCATGGTATGTGCACCAATCACTGGTATGATCAAGCCCTTGCTGGAGTATAGGAGTGTCAGTTGAAGAGTTCATAAAAGTACCCAGTTTCCAGTCATCAGCAAATGTGGTAAGCCATAGCCATTTGATTTCTGCTTTCATATCATAAAAGTAAATGCCAAAGGAGAGGGGGTGCAGTATTGAGTGTTGGGTCACCTTTAGTGACATGTTTCTGTAAGGAGAAGGTAGCACTAGCCTTAACTGTATGGTATGTGCAAGTAAGTCATTTAGCTCTCTAAGAGGTAACATAGGCTTAGGTGGGCATGTTGATAATACCTGCATGTGAAATGATGTCAAAGCTTTTGGCCATTGCAAGATAAGTAGTACAAACAGATTGACCTTTATTCAGGGTCTCAGCAATCTTTTCAAACAAATCAACTAGAGTGAGTAGACATGATCTGCTTTTCATGAAATCAGATTAATTTGTATTGAGGGGCTGTAGGTCCACTATGTCTCTGCAACTTCAATAAGGTTGTATTGTATGACCTTGCACATGATAAATGGTGGAGCATATAGATCTATAACTGCCATAACTGTCCTTATGCACTAGTACCACAAAGACATGTCTCTATGCCTGTGGAACACAACATATGGAAAGGTTTAATCTGGCTAGTTTCAGAAGGAGCTAAGCTAGGCTGTATTTTTCACTAATCATGATACAGCTAGGGGTGTTATTAGTGCCCATGGAGCTAGTGATTTTAGTTTTAGGCAGTACAGATAGTATGTGCTCAAGGATAATTCTGGGGAGAAAATTAGTAACAGGGGCAATGGGGGCAGTGAGATGAGTAGGTAAATAGAAGCTAAAGCTGAATTTTGTCAGCCAGGATGGTAAAATTGGTGTCTGGATCAGAATAGGTGGTACAAGATGTTACATCTCAATTATCATCATTAAAAAAGGCATTCTGATTGTCTTTCGTGGCAGTAGTAACCTTAATCTCAAACTTAGTCTTGCAGTTTTAATGATATTTTGCTAGGCATGACTAAGTCCATTTTATGCTGGAGATAGGAATTTTTTTTATAAATGGCTAATAGTTTATTCTTCTTGTTATAAAGTTTGTAGATGTAAGAATTCCACCATATTGGTTTATTTTTAAATGTATAGTTATGCTTATGACACATGGGGATAGATGTTTCTGTAGACAGGTGTAGAATTTGGAGACATATGCAGTGGCATTGATATTGGAGTAATTTGGGTCGTAGCCTCATTTTTTTTGTTTCTTACACTGTCAGTAAATTATATGGGATCTATGATACTAGTTTTAAAGGAGAAGATAACAACATGGTGGTCAAACTTCAAGAAGAAGTCAAAGATGCTTAGGGGGACAAGGTCGTGTATTGCTAATGACAGAGATGAAAAGTGAAGTGGAAACTCTCACTTGAAAGAATTACCATTTAAAAAATTAAGGAGTCACTATGCATATTTATTATTAGCTAAATAAATTTAACAGTTAAAGAGTGAGTGGCTCAAGTGACCCATGAGCATTGTTTTAGATTTGAAAGCTACTTTTTGGTCTGGTTTAAGAATACTTCATATTCCATATGGGGACATGAACCTGTAATTAGCAATTTTGTAATAGATGGTTTTCTTGAGTCTATGACCTTAAGTAGTTTCTGATTAACGTCATGAGGAATCTGACATGAAACAATGGAATTACATATATATATATATATATATATATATATATATATATATATATATATATATGCTCAACAGCTCCAAGAGACCCTGAGTGCATGTTAGGCACTGACCGTTAGTATAGTGGAACTGTTATCAGTACATTGGAGCCACACTTCAATAATTCCCTAACTATGAAATTGTTTAGGAGTTGGGAAGGCCTTAAGCTCTGGAATTTTATTGTTCAACTTCTAGCATTAAACAGTTTTACCTTAATGTCTGCCAAATTGGAATTTGTTACGTTGGGATGTCCAGAAGTCAGATATCACCAAATGAAGGCACTATTTGGCAGCAAATGTTTAGGCATTATGAGAATGCCATGGACAGAGATACAAGCTGTCCATAGCAAAGCAGGTAGGCCTGTTAACCCTCATACCCCATGTGTTGTCACATACTTGATTCTCTTGGAATGATATCAGTTAACAAGCCAAATAGCTTGTCCTTGAAATTAGGTATCATTTTTGGGATGATAGAGCCCTACTTAAAACTAGGGTCTTACCTGCTTCAGACACATGCTCCTTTTTCTATCTCCCTTACAGTAGTGTGTATAAGATCATTCACATCAACATGGACAACCTCCAGGTTGTGGTTGTATATAAGACAGTGGAGAGTTCTAGGGCCTTAGTAATATAGTAAATAGTGACACCATACAATTGCTTTCTGCTATCCTATCCTTTTCCAGCCAAATGTGTGCAGACTGTGTGTGCCTGACTATGAAGTCACCAGTTGCTAAGACTTTCCTAGGAGTAGCTGCAGGTTTTATGGTTCTTAAAGGTGTAGGCTTGCAACAGTTATGCTCCTTGGATGTGGTTGCACTGGAAGTTGTATGTATAGTTGTAGTAGTGCTTCTCTGTGGCTCAAGTTTTCTAGACAGGTGTCTAGAGTGCTTAGATAATATTTCTGCCCACCATAGCATATGAGAGTGCTAAGAGCAGTCTTGTTTATTAACTATAAGGGGTTAAAAGAGATTTGCCTTCATTTTGAATAAATATTTGCATCTCTTTCTTTGAGATAGTATAACAATTTGATAAGAGTAAAGGTTTTTGAATAAACTCCCCTAATACATGAGATCAAGTAATTTATTATATGGTTAAATTAATTAATTAACAGTGGAAAAAATGCTTTAAGTTGTAATTTAGAAACTAAGTTGAACTAGGCATTGTCATCAACTCCCCTTTTCCCCATTTTGTTCATGGGGTCAGGGTGTCACATCAGCAGTGACCATCACCTAGAGTGAATATTCACTCCACTTTGCAGCTAGTTACTATCAACAAGGACTGATGGGAAATACATGCAGCAAGTATACGTTGCATTAGGTACATGTTAGCACAATATATCATGAGAAAGACTACTACCTTAGTTTACTAAGCAGATACTATGAAGATATAAAGAAAGATAGCCAACTCTACAGAGACTATAAAGAACTGAAGGAGTACTAACTGTCATAATATAAAGTAATTATTCATCGATGTTGCATACAACAGATTAAAAAAATCTAATCTGGTATATATGAGAGAATGCAAAAGTGGCAGTCTTACCTTACTAAATGGAAGATCATGATCCATGGTATGAAATATTGGAACAAAAGCTTTGCCTTAGGGAAGGCAGCTTGCTCAAGGTCACAATGGCTGCAGATGAATGAACAAAGCCACAGAATTTGCTTTCTATAGAAAAAAGTGAAGGTAAACGATGATCCTCTTATTGGCTGTTACTATTTCCATTAGGCTCATGGCAACTGCAGACACTTCAGCAGAACAGTGGGCTATGTAACAGACCCAAATTTAAACATGAAAATGGTCATGATGAAAAAGAAACAGACTTTTGGCAGCAGGCATTATGCAATCTCCACAAACATCCAGGAATTAATGGCTTACATCCCTTCTCTTACCAGAATCAGCAATGACACCAATAACAGGGATTTCAGGTGAGCTCAGCTGGTTTCACAGGCATATATTGATCTTTAGTTGTAGGCTTCACTTCTGTCTCTCACTCTCTCTGTCCATATTCCATTTGGAAATGCTATTCTGCACAGATCAGAAGTGAATACAGTACAGCACTGAGCTGTCCAACAATCCCAAATTTAAATTTGAAGAAGTCCCTACCAAAACAGAGCCAACTGGTGATGAGCAGTACATGACCACCCCTCTTCAGAAATGTCCAGGAATGTCCATTCTCTCATCAGCAGCAGCAGTGGCATTAGACTCAAGAGATTAAGTTGCAGGTCATGCAAGTATACTGCTGTCTCTGGTCTCTTCCCAGGTGTTGTAGGGATGTGATAGTAGCTTCCCATCTCTCTCTCTCTCTCTCTCACTTCTTTTGGATGTGCTGGCATGCATGATCTGGAACATAACATTTATCTTCTACCAGATACAGCAAATCTTTTGGAAAATGCTGAAGTGCTCTGTCAACTTCTGATACCAAATACCTAAAGAAATCTCACTGTAACAAAAAATAGGTGCTAATGAGTTACCATGACCCATGAGTATATAAACAAATATACGTGGTCTATTTGAAGCATTGCACTGTGAACTGACTCATAAATCCATGTGGTTACTAATTGTATAGGTTCAGAGGTGCAAAGGTAGGTACTAGGCTATCTGCCCAAAGACATTTATAAGCCTAGCCATAATGTGTTGGCTTTCATCGCCCCCTTAGATTAGTTCCCTGTGCCTCTGTCCAGCAGAGTCACTGAAGTGATCCCCAGGGTAAACTTTCTGTTTCCCATCCACTCATCAAGGTTTCTTTTGAAGAGTTTTAGCGAGGAGCTGTGCCTAATGTAGATTGGAATCTTGTTCCAAAGCATGGGAAGTCTCTGGGACAGGAATCTGTCCCTCCAGCATGTCCTATTTATTGTTGTGGTGAGGTTTAGATCCCTAGAGCGTGTGGCTTGAGGGGATAAGGTTTTCTTTAGCTGGAGCATGTCCATCAATTCTGGGTTGGACATGGGCTTGTATGTCAGGCAGAGATCACGTCTGAACAGGCGGTATGCAACCGAGTACAGCTGGAGTTTCTTCAGTCGAGCTGCATAGGGCATCTGTTTGAGGCCAGTGATCCTCTTGGTGAGGTACGTCTGTGGTCTTTCCAGCTGTTGTAGGTGTCTTGTAAGGTACATCCCAAATGGGGCATTGTACTCTATGATGGGACTGATGAGTGATGAGTATAGGGGCACAATGACCTCTTTTGATCTCGATGCGAACCCTTTTGTGATTAGGTGGGCCACATAGAAGAGTTTTCTAACCATGTTGACAATGTGATTATCAAAGGTGAGATTACTATCTACTTGGGTCCCCAGATCCCTTATTATGTCTTCCGTATTTAGGGGACTACCACCTATGTGGTAGTTTGTGGGTACTTTGTTTTTTCCAAAGGGGATGACTATGCATTTTTTGGCATTTAGCTTGAGGCCATGATATTGACAGCAGGTATTCGTCTCAGTGAGATCCTTTTTGGAGGATATCTGTGTCAGCTGGAGAGTCAATTATAGCCCCTAGTTTGCAGTCATCTGTGAACTTGGTCAGCCATAGTCCACCTGTGCTTGTCTGTACCTCTGGGAAGTATATACCAAACAGGAGGGGTCCTAGGATTGAGCCCTGGGGAACGCCACTTGCAACCGGTTTAGAGTTGGACCTAGCTCCTGCAACTCTTGCCATGTGGGTTTTGTCCATGACCCAGTTGGCAACCCATCTTGTGATGTAGGAGTTTATGTTCAGGCTGGTGAGCTTGTCTATAATACCAGAATGGAGAATGGTGTTGAAGGCCTTTGCGAGGTCTAGGTAGGCTGTGTGTACCATCTTTCCCTCATCTATAGCCTTGGTAACTGTCTCAAAGATGTCCACCAAGTTTAGGAGGCATGATCTGTCCTTAACAAAGCCGAACTGGGTAGGGTCCAGCGTTTGGGGGTTCCCAATGTCTCTGTTAATGAGTTCCATGATGATGCCCTCCATAGCCTTGCAGACCAAGCCAGTCAGGCTTATAGGGGTCTGTTGTGGCTCTACCTTTCTGGAGTGGAATAACTGTTGCTGTGTGCCACTCTATGGGTATGTAGCCTGTGGAGAGGCTGAGTTTGAACAGTGTGTTTAGGTGAGGGGTTAATTCGTCTTTGAGCTCATGTAGGATGCAGCCTGGGACACTGTCCAGTCCCATTGATGCTGTGTTTTTGGCTTTGGAGGGGGCTGTTTTAACCTGAGTGTCTGTGATTTCAGGGACTCTACATTCTTCTGGTATGGTTATGGGCCCTTTTGGGGGAGAGAGGGGGGTGAGGTTTGTGCTGTACCTGTCTGCCAGGATGTTGGTGATATCAGTCGGTTCAGTGTATTTTGTGCCATTCTGCACTAACTCCAAGCAGATCTGAGCATTGCCACTTAGATTTTTGACATAGCTAAAGAATGCCTTGTGGTTATATTTGGAGTATCTGACATTCCTACATTATCTTACCTGAATAATGTGACTGTTTCCAAGATGCTTATCTAAGAGATCTAATTTTACCCCATAGGGAAACCATCCAGCTCTTCAATGCTCAGACTAGTGCTATTCACAGTAGCAACTGTCCATTTCTCAGTAACCTATTGCTCATCAAAATAGCCCCTAAAAACAAGTATCCCAGCTGACATCTATGTGTTTGTCCTTCCTGGTTAGAAACCTCAACTCATTGGATTAATATCCATTCAGTCTATCTACTATGGTCATTAATCCCGCCCTCATGCATCTCCTACTCTAACCCTTTGATGCTTTTTGACCACATGTTCTCCCTTTGCTGCTAGTCTTCGCATGAAAGAGCTACCTATATATGGACAATTTAATGTAGCCAATCAGCCAACAGTTTTTTGTTTTTTAGAAGAAACCAGAGTATGCAGAGAAATTCACATAGACAGAAGGAAACCACTTAAAACCACACAAACAGTGCATCACTTGTAGCTGTGCAAGTGTGTGACAGCTGTCCTGCAGCTGTATTCTCACTACTGTTTGATCCACTGCAGTGAATGCAGGTCCTGACTAAGTGCTGCTTTCCACTCGTGCAGATGTCTTATTTGTCCCACTTTGGTTCAGGTGCAGCTTGTGCTCCTTGTCATGTCCCTGACTTTCTTCAGTGCTCTGGAGTTTGTGGGGCAATCCTGTCTTTTTACTGATAGATTAGCCACCATCTAATCAAACTTCAGAGTATTGTCCTAAATACTTCATCCATAAATCTTCAGGGTCCTGCAAAGCAGTAGTCCTCTAACTCGAGTACTACAACAAGTATAAGTCCTTCACTCTCTGGCAACATGGCTCAACAGTTTGTTATCATTCAATAGGTAGCCTGTCTGATTGTATTAAATTTTCTAAGGCAGTGTAACAGCTGCCTTATACTCACCAACTGTTCATTGCTTTGACCAATAGATAGTTCCAACTGCAAGAGATGTAAATGTTTAAGAAACATGGTGGCAAAGCTGTTGCATCAGTCCACCATTGGTAAGCATCATATATCCACAATAACATGAGTCACAAATCTCCAATCAGCCTAAGGCTGTAAAGACAAATTTGCAAATGCCTCCAAAATACACTGTAAGAGTTCTCAGCCTTCAGCACACCAGACAATATGTACTCCTTTTCCACTCCCATATATTGCAACTCCACAAACATCACATAAGTGTCACCAGGAAAGCAGGCCAATGCTCTTAAAGTCCACTAAGTCTGCTGGCACAAAGGGAAATGTTTTAATCATAGGTAATTGCATAGGCAGGCATACACACTCCACATTCCCCAAACTAGAGAAGATAGGGTGATTGTATGCTGCTTGCATGGTGCAAGGAACCATGATATCTCAACCGCCTTAAAGTCCCTTAAACTAGGCAAATACATCCATAACAGCTTAGTGGTGGCTCGCGTCGGAGTGAACAATCTGAGGTATTCCACTAAGAAGGGCATACAGAGAGGCATGCTGGAACTTGCTATATATGAGTTAAAGGCAGGAAAGATACTTGTTTTGAGTAGTATCTTACCTTCACCAAATATTATGCCAAGATACGGAAACAAAATAATTGGTTTTAACAATTGGTTAAATGGCTGACATCATTCCTAAAGGGGTCTAGCATGAACCAGCCTGAGATGAGATGGTAGATAAGACTTAATGTTTTACCAGAGATGGACCACCATACCTCACAACTTCTTAGAGCAAAAATTCTGGACAAAGCCACAAATAATTGGGGGACAAAGGCCCAAAAATAGGGACACTTTTTAAATATTGCTTTTATAAACTTAGAAAGTTCATAGAATAACAAGTTTTGCATCAGCACAGATTTTCTAAAGAATATGAAGTCTGAAACTCAAATAAGTGCCATTATTTTTTTTGGCTTCAGTCCTCAATGATTTGTCAGTGATTTGCCAGAAAAACACAATTTTGTTTAAAACAAACCAAAAATATGAGCAAAAATCTGGACATTCTTCAAAAATCTGGACAGTTGAGAGTTATGTACACCATTCATACCACTGCTTCTACATACTGGTTAAAGCCTTTGCTGCTCCTATAGTGTTTGTTTAGGCAGAGTCTACATAGCAAACTCAAACTCACATTTGGACAACATCATGGTGGCACTACTCAATGCTAGAAGTCTAGACAGAAAGATGCCAGAACTTGAGGCCTGTCTGCATCTCAAACACATTCATATCTGTGTACTTACTGAGGCATATTTTCAATGTAATGACAGAAGTACCTCTATACTTGGGTTTAGTAATGGTCATGCCTCCAGGTCCCTGAGTAACAGCAGGGGATTATCGGTATTTGTCACAGTCTCTATCACTTCACATCAGATTACCCACAACCATAACTTGGAGTTTGTAGAGATCCAAGTCATCCTTACCAAATCCAACTAATATTTCATTGATAGCTACGGATCCCCACTAATATCCCCCAAATATTATGGAAATTAACTAAACACCACTGATGGGTTAAATATCAAATCAAGTATCTTCTTGCTAAAGGCCTTAATTACCCAAGAATTGACTGTCACACTTGTACCTCAAAAATAGATATGCTCATCACTTCCTTTACTTTGTTAATACCAATACACTGAAGCAAATTTTAAAACTACCCACTAGACCCTGTAATATCCTTGACCTCATCTTTATAAACCTAGGCCCTTTCTGTACCCCCCCCCCAATTTCCTCATCCTTGGCTAAATCTGACCACAAATCAGTTACCTTATCTGCCAAGCTTAACAGTGCCACCCCACTGCCAAATAAAAAACAAACTTTCTTCATTTGTAAATAGAGTCAGCAAAATTCCCAATACTTCCCTCCAAATGGACCCAACTTAAAGAGATGCCACTTTCATCTCCAGTTTTGCCAGCATCTATATAGAAAGACCTGTACCCCTCCACAACTGCAAATTGTCAAAACTTTTTCAGATGATATAAGAATGTAATTTGGTCTTGATAAATGTGCAAAAGCAACCTTTAAAGCAGGAAAGTTGCAGCATCAAGAAAACATCAGTTTGGAGCAAGAATGTGATATAAAAGAACTTGAGCAACAGGGAGTATATAAATATTTGGGAATTGATGAAGGATCATCAATAAAACATGGACAAATGTGAATAAAACTTAGTAAGGAATACTTTAGAAGACTTAAATTAATCCTGAAAACAGTGTTGACATCTAGGAACAAAATTCAAGCTATAAACCAATTTCCTCTTCCTGTCCTAATTTACAGTTTTGGAGTGATTGACTGACTCCAAAATGTGTTGGATAGATTAGACAGGAAAACAAGAAGGATGCTTCATGCTCACCAAATGATTTATACAAATCAGTGCACACCAAGATTATATATTCCCCATTCCAAAGGAGGAATGGGCCTCCTTGAAAATGATTACATGTATACATCTGCAGTCGTAGGACTGCACGCATATCTGCTGACCTCACAAGACCCAAAAGTAGTGAAAGTTTTGAAACATGAGGAGATTAAATCTAAGATGACTTCTCCCTGCTTAATTTAACAGAAGTATATCTTCATCAAGCAGGAATGTAAACTAGAAGAGGATAAAAATCAGGCAGCAACTGAATGTGCCAAAAAAACAAAACAAAGAATATAAGATGAAGGACCAGATGAGAAGGCAAGAAATGTGGAAAATGCGTAAATATAGTTGCAAATATAAAAAACTTCTGGAAGAATCTCATGTTATCAGGATCAAACACAGGAATGGTTAAGGAGAGATGAATTCAAACCAATAGATTAAAGGTTAATATTGGTGGCCCAAGATAGTGGGCTACATGCACGTTGGTTTACAAAGTCCATTAAACATGTGGGAGAAACAGACAAATGTAGGTTTTGTAAAATGGAATTGGAAGCAGTTGCACACCTCGTTGCTGGTTGTGACATACTAATGGCAGAAGGACTATATACTGAAAGGCATAATAATGTGGCAAGACTGTTGCATTGGGGATTGTGCATACATTATGGTACTGAAGTTGCTGAAAAACACTGGAAACATGAGCCACAATGCATCATAGAAAAATGATGAATTCTACATCACATGGGATCACCCATTACCAACAGTTCAAAAGCAGCTGCTAGAAAACTGGATATAGTGGTCCATGAAAAGAAGACAAAAGTTGCATTGATCTTTGAAATTACCACACCCAGTGACTACAGTGTCTTAAATACAGAGAGACACAAAGTCATAAAATATCAGGATTTGCAGGCAGAAACAAGAGCAATGTGAAAGAAGGATACCCAGACAGTTCCAATAGCTGTTGGAGCAACAGGTCTTATAAAAAAGAATGTACAATTGTATTTAGATATGTTATACATGTAACCCCATACAAATTGCAGAAGGTGTCATTACTGGGCATATTGCAGGTGCTGCAAACAGCACTTCTGGCTGACATCAAAGACTGAAACAACACTAATTTCATGAACTTTAATTGTACTTTGACTTAGGAATGGGGTCCATTCCTGTCATGGTATTAGAAATGCAAAAGACTTGGAGAAATTTAAAAAAGGAAACACATGTACCCCTCCACCCTAACTATAGTGGCAAGTTCAGGAGTAAACTTCTCTGGTGGAATTCCTGTACTAATAAACTGCATAACAACAATAAAACAATGAAAAGTTGTAGGAAATTCTATCCCCCACCTCAAAACCACACTGAAACATGCCATCAGGGAATGTAATAGCTCTATTAGAAAATGTAAAGCAGAATACTAACCTAAGATCATTAGAGATACCAATGGAAAGCACAAATCTTTCTTCACTTATGTCAGGAATTTAAGGAATAATGTAAGCTCTTCCATAATAATATGATATAGTCCAATCCCAAAGATATAGTCAATGTATTAGCAGACAAATTTACTGTTAACTTTAACCCATCTACCCACATTGTTGCACTAACTATTCCTGAAAATTAAGTTTCCCTGATAACCACCTTGGAACAAGTTTCAGAATCCATGTGAAAGGTTAAAAATAATAGGTTCATAGGTGTTTACTAGGCTAATGACCACAAGGGCCTTTTTAAGCCTAACCATGTATCCCAGTCTCTGATGAGTTCTGATACCCTTGCTAAGTGTAAGCATGGGCCTGGGAGATGAACTATTTACAGGTTATCTGTTTGCATCAGAGACATAGGTGCCAAACCAGGGATGAATTTCTGGTTTCCCATCCAATTGTCCAAGTTGCACTTGAATTGGATTATGGAGGAACTCTGCTTTTACATGGATGTGGAGTCTGTTCCATAGACAGGGTAGTTTCTGGGATATATATCTATCTCTCCAGCATGTCCTATTTATATCACAGGCAAGGTTTAAGTCTTTATAACCGGTAATTCTGGTACTGTTTATTTTATAGATATGCAGGAGGGCCATCAGAGTGGGGTCTGACAATGCCCTGTATACTAGGCATAGATCTCCCCTCAAAAGCCTGTAGGAGACAGAATACAGGGATAGGGCCTTGTGGTGGTATACATAGGACATATTACTTATGCCCTGTATTCTTTTAGTGAGGAACCTCTGTGGATGATCCAGTTGATGGGTCTGCCTGGTTAGGTACATACCAAAATGGAAATTGTACTCAATGATAGGTCTGATGAATGCCAAATACAGTGGAACAATGACTTCTTTAGACTTAGATTCCATACCGTTGTTTATAAGTTGCACAACATAGAATGATTTCTTCACCACTGTATACATGTGATGATCAAAGGCTAGATTACTATGTGTGTCCCTAAGTCCCTGACTACTGGGTCAGCTCTAAGGGGTGTGTTGTCAATATGATAGTTACCAGGGATGGATAACCTCCCAAAGGATACCATTATGCATTTCTTGGCATTTAGTTTTAGTCCATGACTCTGACACCAGTTGTTTGTCTGTGCCAGCCCTTCCTGGAGAACATATGTGTCAGTGCGAGATTCAATGACAGCACCTAATTTACAATCATCTGCAAATTTAGTCAGCCAGAGACCACTGACATTGGCCTTGACTTCTGAGAAGTAAATGCCAAAAAAGAGTGGTCCAAGGACTGATCTCTGAGGGACTCCACTTGTGACTGGCCTCTTTGTAGATGTGGATTCCTCAATTCTAATTTCCTGAGTCCTGTCTGTGAGCCAGTTGGCTATCCACCAGGTGACATACAGGTTTGTACCTAACCTCTTGAGTTCGTCAACAATGCCTGAGTGGGGTATTGTGTCAAATGCCTTAGCCAGGTCAAAGTAGGCAGTGTGAATGATTTTGCCCTCATCCATTGCTTTGGGGACCTTCTCAAAGAAGTCCACCAGGTTGAGTAAGTATGATCTGACCTTTACAAAACCAAACTGGATTGGGTCCAATGTCTGGATGCTTACTATATCTCTATTGATCATCTCCATGATAATTCTTTCCATGGCTTTATATATAAGACTAGTAAGACTTATGGGTCTGTAGTTTCCAGGGTCTATAGATGTCCCACCTTTGTGCAGAGGGATGACTGTTGCCTTTCTCCATTCAGTTTGGAGGCAACAGTTAAATAGTAATTCAAGAGGCCCTGATAGGTCATGTTTCATGCTATTTAGAAGGCATCCTGGGGTATTGTCTGGCCCCACCAATGAAGTGTTCTTGGTCTTAGAAAGAGCATTAAGGACCTGTTCCCTAGTGATAGTAGGGGGAGTTATATTTGATGATATTTCCTGAGGGAATGTTGAGGGGGAGAGAGGAGTAAAGCTGGAGCTGAATTTATCAGTGAGGAGGTTTGCTATATCTTCTTGCTCAGTATAGGTGGCTCCATTTACAAAGAGCCTTTGAGGTTGCAGACATAGCTAAAGAATGCTTTGTGATTGTCCTTGGCCTGGGAGGCCAAACTTACCTCAAATTTGGCTTTGGT
The DNA here is from genome assembly GCF_019279795.1 of Protopterus annectens. Lineage (NCBI taxonomy): Eukaryota > Metazoa > Chordata > Ceratodontiformes > Protopteridae > Protopterus > Protopterus annectens. The sequence continues at coordinate 279,397,810 of NC_056735.1, read as the reverse complement.
AGAGTTTATTTGTCCTCTGAGTTGTTTGGTTAGTTTAATGAGAGTGCTTTTATCCTGCTGTGTGCTGCACCTCCTAATTTTTGCCATGATTTTCTTCCTCCTGTTATACATCTGACTGATTTTGTGATTCCACCAGGGTGGCTTGTTTTTTGTTAGCTCTGTACTTCTTCCTGATGGGTACAGCTCCTTTTATATGCAGCTATTAATATGCTTGTACAGGATATCTGTGAACAGTTTTTCATAGGCAGAAGTGTTCTCAGGGTTTATAGGGGCTTGAAATTTTGCCAGAATCTCACTTAATAGCAGGAGGTTAGCCTTAGAATAGTTCCTGAATATTCTCAGACTAGATGGGGGTCCAGGTTTTATTTTTACTTCAAAGGAGACCATTTTGTGGTCTGACCTTACCAGGGAAGGCATTACAATAGGGAGTGAGCAGCACTCTCCCATATTAATGAGGACCAAATCCAGTATGGTTGCACCCTAGTTGGTGTATTGACTATCTGGTCCAGGGAGTTTGTGTTTACAAAATCCAGGAATCTATGTCCATGTGCATTTGATGTTGTCTAGGATTCACAGTTAATAGTGGGGTAATTAAAGTCACCCATGAATACAGTATTGGGTTGGATGGTTAGTGTTTCTCATAAGTTTAAATACATGATATGGGTTTCCTGGGTCATAGAGGGCAACCTATAGCTTGCAAGGAAGTGGTATTGGATTTTATCTATGGCGATTTGAACATGGAACAGCTTCAAGTGCATTGTCCTGTTTGACCAGCCTTGAAGTATATTTATTTTTGATGTAAATAGAGACACCTCCACCTTTAGTCCCTGCCTGTGAAGTAGCTGGTCTAAATGTGTGGAGGGCATTATAACCCTGCACTGTTGGTGTGCTGCCCACAGCTTTAAACCACATCTCTGAGACTGCACAGACATCAGCATTCTTTAGGTTAAAAAGAGCTTCCAGGTGGTAGAGATTTTTGTTTAGGTTCCTAGCATTGATCAGTAATACTTTTAGATTTTCTTGGTTTTGATTTGCTATGTCGGAAGTACTTTCCGTTTGGCATTGCCCAAAAAAGGCACTATAGGGGAAGACAATGTTTTAGCTAATATTCAAAAGCCTAGAGGGGAGATGTGGAGACCATCCCTGGCAAAACAGCATGGTCTGTTGACCATCTCCTTCCATGCTGACAAATATTGCACTTTAGAATGACATCAGAAACTTAGCCAATTATTAAAGTCAATCATCTTTTGTTCATATTGTGGCATCATCCTTGGAGAAGACAAAATGCTGCCCAATGCGTTTCATATCAGCCTGAGACACATATTCCCAAAACTCTATGATGTCTCTCTTCATATAGTCTAGAAAGGTATGATTATATGGGACAAGATAACATACAAAGCTGCATTTTCGGGTTCCTATCAAGCCAGCGAATGTTTAAAATTGTGAATGCTGCTTAATCGAACTTGTTTCAGCGAAATGGCGAAATTCTGAAAGCCTGGAACAGCGATTTTTTTCCTAGGGGAAAAAAATCACTGGGCCATTTTTGGGACTTTGCCTTTTCCTCCACTGTGGTGCGATCTCAGAGTTGGTATATTTAAGTGGTGAGGTGTGGGGTGCAAAGCCCCACACTTTATTTTGTGGGGGGATTGTTTTTTTAATGGATCAGTTCGATATTTTATCTTTTCATGGAATTTGGGTTGATTATATAGCATTTGCAATGTTGAGTATTTGCTTATATAATATAGACCCACATTCTCATCTGTGCCAAGTATGAGGTTTGACTTAAAGTGTTCAGACTCAGCCTACACCTTGAGAAAAGCCACTGTGACTCCTCTACACAGGGTGGCCCCTCTACAGACCAGATAATTATAGGCCCATCAGCCTCAATAACATAACATAGAAAGTCATGGAAAGTATCATAGCAGAACTAATTTATGCAGACATGACAATTTAATTGATCAAGACCCTACTTAGTTTGGTGTAGGGCAGGTCCTGTCACTTGAACCCAGTTAAAGAGGGTGTGGACAGTGGTCAGTCAGAGCACACTGCTTACCTTGACCTGGTAAAGACTTTTGACACTTTCACCCATGCTGGTATTATTGAAAAGTTTGAGACGCTTAATGTAAATCCCTATGCTGTCTGCCAAATTGCAAATGTGGTATCAAATAGAACCCCAAGTAGTGAAAATTGTCGTTACCCTTTCTGTATGCAAAATTGTAAATAATATGGCATTACATGGATCAGTTTTGGGATGTCTCATACTTTGCATTTATTTTGCAGATATACAAGCCTATGTCCTTATAGTATGGCTGATGAGGGTTTGCTGATGACTGCAAGCTGGACAGTCTTATCTGCTTGTCCACTAAAACTAAACTGATACAAAAAGGGCTAGAAGGTGCACATATCTGATAGACCGAAAATGGTCTCAATCAAAACACAAAAAAGGTGCAGCATGGTAGCATTCAGCAAAAAAAAGATGTCCCCTTGTCATGTTTTATACATGATACTTCTTTTCAAACAGAAAATAGTATATGTGACATAGGAACTTTTGTGGACAACTCCCTCTTATTTGATCATCATGTTTCCACCATAATCAGTAAATCCTTCTATCTACCACAGATAATTTGCAAGAAAATATCGTCAAGATCCAAAGAAATCATCTGACAACTGTACTATTCTCTTATCAGATGCACCATGAAATATAATGCACCTTTTGAAATGTACAAATCCAAGGATATTACTCAACTAGAAAGCCAACAATAATTTTTAACAAAACAACAAAAATAAATAAATACATGCCTTAAATCCTTCAGCTATCCCAACAGATTAGCACATCTCTGAATATACTTAATAGCCTCTACCCTTGTTAGCCATGATAGACTCAATCATATTTGACCTCCTGTTTCTTCACAAAACCAGGGGCTCTGCAAGCACCCAAACTTGAGACCTAAATTTACATCAAGAAATAAGCAAGATATGCTAGAGAAATAAGTTTGTAACTTAATGTATTCTCAGTCTATACAATAATGTGCCAAGGCAGGTCATGCAAAGTATTGTTTTATAGGCCTTTAAAACTAGTCTTGATGATTAGATAAGTAGACATAAATTTAAACCAGGGTTATCATGTATGATCCTGCTTGATTTGGGAGGGGAACACTATTAATAACTTGTAAAGTGTGGAAAAACTTTGTATCTTCTTAAAAGTATATTGGGCTAGGCATCTTGTAGACTTTGTGGTAGCTTGTCTAGTATTGTTTCTATGTTCCTATGTAGTTAAATATCTCCCTACCCCATTTGTTTTGTCTCCGACTTCTCTTATTATATTACTTTTCCTTCTTTTTTTTTCTGAATTTTTAATTTCTTTTTAAATATAGAAGGACTTGGACACACATTTGCCATTATCTATTTTCTTATCTGCTTTATTCTGTGGTCACAAGATGTGGTTATGGTTTTGCCTTGATTCTAAGTTTGTTGTTGCATTAACAGCTTAGATACCTTTATCAACTGTGAGCAATTTTCTAGGACATCAGTAGCAGATCATTTAACAAGACTGTGAACTGATATTCTACTTGGTGATTTCTTGTCTTCACTCTAATTGCCTTATATCTAGATTTAAATAAACTCTGGTGTCAGCAGGATTTTCCTAATTATCATTAATTAATTATGGTACTTTGTGTATAAACCTATTTGTCTTTGATCGCACCTTTACTAATGAATATGACTGCTACATAATCTCAAATTTTGGGAGGCAGGCAGAGGACACATACTGAAGTTACTTTTCAAATTGAAAATAGAATTACAGTTTGAGTGCTTTGCCTGTAAAATTTAATAGTTCACATGTTTATGCTGTCTGGATGACCATTTAGAAAGTCTGACTGCCCTGTCTGGATAACTGCATATTTTTCAAAGACAGGAAAGTCTCTGCTGTTATCAAACACAAGATATTATGCATGAGTTTGCCACATTATGGGCTATTTCATGTTTTCTAAATGAGCTGTGAGTCACAATATTGCCCCATTAATGAAGAGAAAGATATCCAGAAATAAAAGAAAACACAAGATACCAAAGGGTCACAAGCAGGACGAGCTTTACAGTGATAAGAAGAAACATGACCATTGCCACTGTCAGGGGTGTTGAGGTCAGCTAGGTTAGTCAGCTAAGATGATGAAGGCAGGGATAACTAGGCAGGTCATTGGATGAAAAAGACCAGTTATAAACAACTAAAACAAGCACAGGGTAAGTATTAGACTAAACACAAGAATGAATGAGTGACAGTCAAAAATGCAAAAGTTGCTCATCATTACTTGGGAAGCATTTCCTGAGTTGACATTTCTCACCACTTTTAAGAACTTTTCTATTGAAAGGATCTTCACATATGGCATTCAAAACACAGGGCTAGTACACAAGGAAATGACTCAGAAAACCCACTATAACATTCAATTTGCAATGTAGTAGATCCACACAAGTAATATATTACAGCACAACAGATCACTCTGCATTCCTGATGCACAGAGCACCAAGGCTGACCATAAGCACTGCTTAGCAATGATGATGTATTAGTAATGATTCTCAGTCAGAAGTCATACAGATATTGACAGATTTCCCCAGTATAAGCTGCAAACCCTTGGGTCCTGTGATATCCAATAATACTGTTACATGCATATATGTAAATCTGTAGCATGTCAGTTGGCACTCTAGACAATCCTCCAGTTCTTCAACTAGAATAAATAAATAACTATAACTAAAATAAACTGTCACATCTTTCATTTACTAAAAGAGACATACAGACACAGGTACAGGCGCACACAGACAGACACACACATACACACACCTTTAGCAATTCATTTAAGCAGCCACAATCTCAAGCTGCTTAAATAACTTAAATACTTAAGTACCACACCCATGCACAGCCAACCAGTAAAACCAATTGTACCACTGAGTTGCAGGGAATGTTGAGCAATTCCTCTCTGGTGTTCATGATGCCTCCCAACAGCTTGTGCCCAGGGAACCCACTCCCTTCTTGTTCTAGTTGCACTGTTTTACATATTATCACTGTTAGATATGAAATTTCTGTAGGGTTCAATACCTCTAATCACATTTGTTCATTATGTGCAAATCTGTGCTTTCTGCTTAGCCTTCTTAAATGTGCTCTGCAATGGCTTATGACCTCTTTCAACCAGCACTTCTTCCCATAAATATATTTGTGGATCTTTTATTAACAATATACTAACAAAACAGCTCTTTTTCTATCTGAGTGCACCATTTCTGGAATTTAATAAAGGTTATGGTCGCAGAAGAAACTGGTTTATCTTCTACAGAATTATTGCACCAACCTCTTCTAACTTGCACCTAATTCAAATTACTTGTTCACATCAATAATTGTCAATGCACCACATATGTTATTGTTACCATTGTACATCATGTTTCAATAACTTATATCATGGCAAAGTTATTTATGACCTGTTTGGAATAAACTGAAAGAATCTGCATCATGCTTACAAGTCTCATGGCAGGCTATTTGTCCTTTGATGGAGCCATCCACTCTACTGTTCTGGCTTTCTTCTAAATATTCTGATGTTAAAATTTGGCCTATATATCTCAATACATTAATTTTAATTTTATGGTTACCTCTTTCAGCTTGAGTTTTTTTTCTCATTTTCTTCATGAGCTCATTCTGTCCTCGTGTTATGCTCTTGGTAGGTCTGATTCCACTCTAGCATGTCATCAGTAATATTAAAACAATCCAGCCACCCAATGAGCTATAAAGTAGCTCTCTGAAATACTTGAAGGTACTGATGATATAACCAAATAGAAGTTTGCAAACAGGCTTTCTTCCCATAGACGAATTGAAAGAACACAACTTGTAACTGTTTGCATGTAACTTAATTTGCCAAAAGCCCTCTTTGTCATTAGAGTCAGAAAGATGCTTTTCTCCTTTCATAAAATTTACATTTCTTCAACTATATCAAGCAGTACTTTTTTATTTTTTTTACATTTTAAGCTCTTTTGGATCAATAGAACTATGGCATTTATGTGGTTTTACAACTGGAACCATGTTTTTACCCATTAACTGGGATAATGTTATTCAGCTACTTATAACATTTCTTCAACTTCACAAAGCAGGTCTTTCTTTTTCTACATTTTAAGTTTTTCTGGATCAACATAAATATGACTTATGTTGTCACAATTAAAACCACGCCATTTATCAATTAACTGGGCTCATTCTGTATCTTACTCACATTTATATTCTCCATGTTATTCAGCTACTTGTTTGGTAGTTGGTAAAGGGATTAAGACTGTGAGCTGTAGTTCCTGTGGTACAAGGTTCGGTTCTCTCTCAGCCCTCATTGGCCTACTGTGTGATCCTGAGCAAGTCACTTAACCAGACATTGCTCCTGAGTGGCCCCTGTATGGACAGTGAGCCTGCCTGGTTCACAAATAGGATGTGTTATTATTATTATTATTATTATTATTACTCCTCAAAATTAATGGAAATACCCTTGGCATATGCACTGCTAGTAACACTGCAGGATCTAAACGAATGTGATGAACTCCTGGCAAATGGTCCAGGACAGTAAATAAATCATCATTCATTTTAAACATCAGTCTGTAATTTGGACCAGAGTCATACTGCAACAGTACATATACGCTGTGAATTCTTTTTGCCACGTCAAGTCTATAGCAAGTCAAATAACAGTATATGAAAGGGGTACCTGCTAAATCAACTGTCAGAAATTTAATGTTGTACTTTTTTCATATACTCATACATAAGACCCTTGTTGGCATTCCTGACTGCTGGTTCCTTATGGACACATTGCACAGTTCCATGCCAGAGCCTGCTGTGCTGTGAACCCACCTAATAAGCATCCCTGCAAGGCATATATCAGGCAGTGTCATGTGCCCTGCTGTATGCAGTAGCCTCCATTTACATCTTACATACATTTGGAACAGCAGTGGTGAATCCCACATATTGAAGTAGTTCAGAACACATACATATCCTATAGCCCTATGAAGTCTGTGTACTATCAGGAGCAGAAGTGATTCATGATTATTGAACCTGACAGTTCTTTATGTGGCACTGTTTGGGTTGTGTCTGGTATGCAGTGTACATAATGTTTTCATTCCCCTCCTCAAGTTGTGTATTGTTTTAGTATAAAATAGCTCAGTTTATCTACAGGTGAGAAATCAAGCTTCTGTTAGAGCAGACAATGCAGAAAGTAGAGAAATAACATCATCTAAGAAGCTCTTAATGAGATGATGAGTAAGTTAGCAGGTCAATAGGGAAAATATAGTTCTTGCCTTATTTATACAATGGTTAGACAACCAATGGTAAGTGAGAAAATTAACTCAAGCAACAGCTGAAAGGTTAAACAGTATGTTGTTAGTTAATCTCTAAAATTAGCATAGCAGTCCTAAAATTGGAAGAATGTCATCTTTTGCTGCTTGAGTTGTATGCATGGCACACAGGAGACCAACACAACTTATTTCATCTCCCTGCCATAAATATGACACCTGGTAATGTGAGTCCCGGCATGAGATTCAGATATAATAACATTGGATACTAAAACTCACTATTACACCTTTCAAGTATTTTTGCTGGGGTGAGGCAAACACCAGTGATGTTTGTGGTGGAGGTTATGTCCTCCAGCCCTGCTATGTGTGTGTGTGTGTGTGTGTGTGTGTGTGTGTGTGTGTGTGTGTGTGTGTGTGTGTATGTATGTATATGTGTATGTATATGTGTATATATATATATATATATATATATATATATATATATATATATATATATATATATGTATATATATATATATATATATATATATATATATATATATATATATATATATATATATATATATATATATAGATAGTAACTTTGAAATCACTACACAGCAGAGTTGGGGAGTAATTTCAGATGCTACCCTCTTATATGTATTCCCTCTTATTTGTACTTGTAGCTCTACAACTCCAGTAATCACAGATAGGTTCCTCATACATTCAACAGGTACATAGTTATTTCAACTTTAGTTCATCTTGTAGTCTGGGCACAAAGAAGGATTTAGGCAGGTGTGATAGCACAAAGAAATGGCTTTATTAATATAGAGATTTTTCACATAATACTATTTGTCATAATAACTCTGCACTGGTGCTTTGGACTTATAAGTGCTTTATCAGACAGAGTGTATGAATGCATCTAATTAGCATAAACTCAGAAGTATAAAATGTGTGACTTCCTTAATGTTAATAAGTATGACACAAAATCACCAGCAACAACACAAGAGTGCATAATATGCTATGCTAGAGTTTCATGGGACTTATTAACTTGATTATTTCATCCAGCACTGACTAAACCAGTCAGATAATTTGTGGCACAGAAATAAAAATTATTTTAACTAAGACTATTTCAGACTAGCACTTTTTATTTAAAGGACTGATTCAAAACTAGCTGGATAATTTTCATAGGATGAGTCATTTACACACACACACACACACACACACACACACACACACACACACACACACACACACACACACACACACACACACACACACATACATACACACATTATGTGCAGTCCTTAACATTATCTATTTTTCTCAAGATCACCTGGGGACAAAACCTAATCTCCATCACAGCCAGTAAAAAAAACATTAACAAGCTAGAAAATTAAACCGATAGCATTAAATTACTGAGGTTATGAAAGGCAAGGTTAATTGAAATATCTGCAGATTACAGTCATTGTCAAAGGCACTATCAATATTGCAACTACTCACACAATGATGTATTGTGTGCCCTAAATTATATCAATCCATCTATCGGTTTAAGATAAGTCTGAGACATTTAATTTTTAACACATTGTTGTGGGTGTCTTAAGTAAGTTAATGGAGTTTAATTCCCACAAACCCCAAAAAAGCTTGTCTAATCTCATAGCATTGCATTAGGACAAACAGGTGGATAAAGAAGAGTTTAAGTAAATGTATATTTTCATAATAAAAAGGAATGCAACATGCTCTGTAATGAAGCTATATGTGGCATGTACAAAGAGAGGAATTAAAGTCACACATATCTAACAACTCTTCCAAACAGTTACTGATAATTGCATGCTTTAAAAACTTACTTAAGGATTAGAACTAAAACGTAGTTTGCTGTTGACAATGTAAAAAAGTAAAGGTCAATGTAGTAGGAAAATGTGCAAAAACATATGTAAGCTATCTGGAAACAGGTTTTTCATAAACTGATACATGGGCACCATCTTGTTTCTACCATCAAGGTGAGACCAGTAAGCTTCAAAACTTTAAGCAGGTTAAGCAGGTTCAACCAAATATGTAAAATATTTTTTTTCAGTAGTCTTTGTGACTGACTTTTTAAAAGCTAGGCCACACCACTTTATGAATTACAGCTCTGAAGTAAGGATATAGCCAGGCATACATTTTCTGCTCTACTGAGTACATTTTTTCTGAGCATGATATTATAAAAACAAGGCTTATTATCAGGTTGTATTACGTCTACAACTATCTAAAAAAATGCCTTTAACAAGAGATGCAATATTGCTAACCAAAAAACAGCATTTTAATAGCTTTTGGAGAAACACCTGAATATGGTACTTGCATTTATTAATTGCTTGGGGACAGCATTTTGAGAGATGTGTCCATTTTTAAGTGATAGGTGTCCAAGGGGGATAGCACGAAGAGCTTGTGAGTACAAAATGGAATTTGCTTGCTTCACTTCCTTTCTGAAGCTTATATTCATTAGCAGTTTCCTGCATTTTTGAAACCTGTAATGTACTAGAATTTAATGTCTTATCCTAAAACAAATTAAAATTCTGCCTTATAATTGTGGAAGGTCACATCAACTGAAATCCAGCTAAACTACGTGAACACAACTGTCTGATGGAGAAACTCAGAAACCTATTTTAAGCTAAGCAATTTACCATCATCTCAGTTAACAAACTGCCTAGCATGATCCATTATAACATCACTTTTCCCCAAATTAATGTGTCAAACACAATGTAGTACATTAATATATCTAGAGCCATTTTCCCATATTAATGTACTGCATTGTGCCTGAGTGGGGCAGTATGCGAAGATTTGGTTTTGCATTTTGCAGTATTGCTTGACTGTACTGAATGATGGAAAGAGAGGACTGTTGCACTGTAGTATACCCCTAGGTAATGAGACAACCTGCTCTGTTACATGTGGGCAGTGTGATTAGCCAATAAGCAGGATGATTGCATAGTTCATGGACCCCATCTTCTGAACCTGTTAAATAAAGCACTTGCCTGAATGCAGATGCAGTGACAAATTAAATAGACTCCCCATGTTGAATGTCCTGAAAGTTCTAGTTATGTGAGTTTTTGGATACAGTGAATGATCTGCTATGTACTAAAGCCCAGACTTCAAAGGCAACAAATGAGGCATTGCAGCATGACAGACCACTCAGAAGTAAGAGACTGCACTGTTTGCTATGGCAGAGAGGTTGAAACCCGTGATGAAACATGCATGAGCCATTTAGCATGTACAGACTGAGCAGGGCAGCAAGGAACTGCAATGATCAATGGGGTCACAAGCTGAAAAATTTGGGGAGCACAGTCACCACATTGTTTCATTTCACTGAGTTACTGTATATGAAAAGAAATACTAGGACCTCTTGCTTAAACTAGACAACACCGAACATGATCATCGGATCACAGGATCATAGAGACAGAGAGAATACTTGGCTAATGATTTTAAAGGGTGTTTTTTTAAGCCCAGACATGCTTCCCAGAAATATTAGAAAAGTACTGGTACCTTAGGTTTTGTGGGGGTATATAAAATTAGGTATAAGTGGTTGAGCATTTACAAGTTTTGTCTCTCTAACAGAGGCAAAGGTACAAGTCCTGGGGTAAATTTACGATTCCCCATCCAGTGATCCAAGTTTCACTGGAATAAGTACAGGGATAAGGAACTTTACTTTACATGGACAGGAAACCCGTTCCATAAAAGGGTGGACTCTGAGACACATACCTGTCCATCCAGCATGCCCTATTTATGTTTTAGGCAAGTTTTAAATTCCTGGATTAGGTGTTTCTGATGCTATTTGGTTTGTGGGTGTACAACAAGTCCATTAAGGGTAGATTTAAAATATCTGTACTTGATGTTTCCTAATGCAACATGATACTTTGTGATTTAAAATATCTGTACTTAATTTTTGAAAGACTGTGATTGTGTATCTTTTCAACCCAGACCTCTGCTGAAAATGGAGACTTTCTGGCTAATTTGAACCATCCTGGTAAACATATGTCAAATAACTAAATAAATCAGAAAATGCTTTTTAGACCATGCAAGGGTCACCTCTCAGCAGCCTGTAGGAGACTGAGTATAATAACAAGGCTTTGAGGTCATCCACATAGGCATTTTTTTTCCAAAACGTATTCTTTTTGAGAGGCACCTCTCTGGGCACTCCATTTGGTGCATATGCCTGGTCAGGTACATGCTAAAGAGGCCATTGTAATTAATGATTGGTCTTATCAGGACAGAGTACAATGTAACAATGACATCCTTGAACCTGGATGCCATACCCTTACTTACAAGTTGTACAGCATACAATGATTTCCTTCGACTGTAGACACATGATGGTGAAAGGTCAAGTCACTGTCTATGTGTTCCCAAATTCCTGACTACTGAGTATACTCTTAGGGGTATACTTTCAATGTAGTAATTTGTGTTTCTGCGGTGTGGCTGTCTTACCAAAAGATACTGTTATGCACTTAATGGGATTAAGTTTAAGACTGTGACTACAGCACTGGTGATTAGTCTATCCCTGACCCTCTTGAAGGGTATTTGTGTCTTGGGGGCAATTCAGTAACTGCATTTAATTTACAATCATCTGTGAGCTTGGTCAGTCAGAGACCTTTGACATTAGCCTTGACTTCAGAGAAGTAGATTTGAAACAGTTACTGCCCCAGCACTGAGCCCTGAGGCACTTTACTAGTGACTGGCCCATCTTAACATCTTGGGTTTGTGTGTGAACCAGGTGGCTAAACATAACCATAACCAATGAGTGGTGTATTTAATAACTAATTCAGTGAGCTTGTTTAAAATGCGTGAGTGATTTGTTGTGTTGAATGCTTTGGCCAGGTCATGGGAGGCAGTGTGCACCATCTTGCCTTCATCCATTGCTTTGTTGACCTTTACAAAGAAGTCCACCAGGTTGAGTGGGCATGACCTGCCCTTGATGAAACCAACTAAGTTCGATCTAGTGTCTGAAAGTTTCCTGTGCTGTCATCTAACATATCCATGATTATTCTTTCTGTAGTTTTAGATATTAGACTAGTCAGGCTTATGGGCTGAAAGTTCCCCAGGTCAGTGGATGGCCCACCTTTGTGCAGTGGAATAACCACTGCAGTCCTCCATTCATTCAGCACAAAGCCTAGTTGGAGGCTGTTGTTTAATAGTGTTCATGCTATTAAGCTGACATCCGGGGATATTACTGCATCCCACTAATGCAGTGTCCTTGGCTTCGGAGAGTGCCTTGAGGACCTTTTCCTAATAATAGTTAGGGAGTTATGGTTGTGGTTATTTCTGGAGGGGTGTCTGTAGGGAAAGGGGGTAAAACTTGAGCTAAATTTGTTGGCCAGTAGATGTGCTATAGCTTTAGGCAAAGTACAGTTGGCTACATTTACAAGTAATTCAGTACATTGTTGTGTATTGCCTTTGAGGTTAACACATAGCTCAAGAAAGCTTTGCAATTGCCTTTGGCCTGGGAGGCTATTTTTACCTCAAATTTGGCTTTAGTAAACTTGATAAGCCTCCTGAGTTGCTTGTTTAGATTGACAATGGAGTTTTTACCTTACCTGCCATTGCACCCCCTAATTTTCACCATGATTTTCATCCTTTTGTTGTATAACCTATTAATGTTTGGATTTCACCAGGGTGGCTTGTTTTTCATATTAGTCCTGTCTTTGTAATGGGGGGGGGGGTACAGATATCTCTATGCAGCTGTTAATATGATTATACAGAGTTTCCATGAACAATTCCACATAGGCAGTAGTGTTCACTGGGTTTGGGGTGCTTAGACTTTTTCTTAGGTGTCACTTAATAGTAGGAAGTTTATCTTAGAATAATTCCTAAAACTTCCAGGGTTAGCTGGGACTCCAGGTTTTATTTTTATTTCAAAGAAGACATATTTATGGTTCACCCTGACTGGTGAGGACAATGCATGAGGGTTGGTGTAATGTTCTCTCATATTTACAAGAACCAGGTAAAGGATGTTTGCACCCTTAGTGGATGTACAGACTAGATGATCCAAGATACTTGTTTTTACAAAGTCCAGGAATCTCTTGACATGAATATCAGAGATTAAGTATAATTCCCAGTCTATAGTGAGATAAAGGGTCCCATGAATACAGTGACGGGTTGAATGGGGAGTGTCTCCAGTACATTTAAATATGTGTTATGAATTTCCTGAGTCTTGGAAGGAGACCTATAGCTTGCAAGGATGTGATATAGGACTGTACCTTTGGTAATTTGGATGTGGAGAAGTTGAAGAACATTGTACTGTTTGACCAGTCTTTTGGGGTGTGTTTCCTGGATGTAAATTGAGACACCTCCACCTTTCATCCCTTCCTGTGCAGTAGATTGTCTAATGTGTGGAAATCATAGTTGCCCTGCACTTCTGGGGTGCTTTCCATGGCTTTAAACCAAGTCACAGTAAGGACATATAAACGTCTCAGTTCTCCAGGATGGCGAAAGACTGCAGGTAATGATGCAAGAATTTAGGACTGTTGGAGATAAAGGAAGGTGCAGAAGGCAGTGATCCTGTGAAGTTTCTTACAAACGTATTTATTGCATGAAAGCTCATGATACTACAGTAAATCATTTTGGCTCTGAGAATATTTCTAGGCAGTTCAAAATCTGCTTCATAGACTACAGTGACAATGTTGCTGCCTTAGTGACTCAGAGAAAGGGGCATACATATCTGGTTATGAAAGAGGTCACAGCTAGGTTGATCAAAGATGACTCAATGCAATTAATAGTAATAGTCCTATTTGTTAATCGGGTTGGTCCGTTGGACACACAGTACCTTTTCAGGGATAACCCAAAATAAATGTCTGATCAAGTAACCTGCTCAAGGTTACACAGCAGGAAAAGGAGGGTTTAGGAAATCAATCCCTGTAGCACAAGAACTACAGCTCGCAGTCTTGACCTCTGCAACAAACTACCAGACTCAGTTATATCACTGTAGAAAGGATAGGTTTTCTTCTTGTATGGCACTTTACAAAACATGAGGGTTAGATGAAAACTATATTGACCTGTAGTCATCCTGACTTTGCAGCAGGACAAAGAGCTTAATTTCCCAGATGAGGTAGAGTATTAACAATTTATAAACATATTCTTTGCTTACTGCACCCCGTATCAGAGATGTAAACAATATTGACATTAAATCATCATTGAAGGATAAGAGGAAAAGGGAAACATTCTATTATAGTCTGAAGTTACCGTTAAAAGTCCATAAATAATTTTAGCAACACATTTTGAAAGACAGAATAGATTTGACTTTTTGGGTACTTTGTCTGATCAGATGCTTCTTAATCTCCTAATGAACTTGGAGATTCATTTACTGAAGAGGACATTATGAGAGTTGCCATCCCTCCTGAAAAGGCAGTAGCTGCTAAAGCTGTAATTTAACTAACAAGCAGTTTATGATAAGCCCTAGACTGTATTAACTCATACTGCTGAACCATATTTTATTTTTCATTTTGAACTGTTGCCTTACCACAATATTCCTTTTGAGGGGAGGGGCACACATCAAATACCCTTCTCTCTGAGTAGATTCTAAACAGACTGAAGTCATTCTGTAATCCTGCTTGTAATATGTACTTTAACAAAATTACACAGTGTATATCATGAATGCTTGGCATGAAGATCTCTTTGCCTGAGGTCATTAATGGTCATTATTAATGCTTAAGACTGGATCGGGGAGAGGCTCCACAGAGATTACTTCACTGCATTTAACCTGTGCCTAAAGATATTTATGTGCATGGTAGGTATACTATATGTAATAGTACACTAGGGGTCATATGTGGAAGAAGGATAGAGGGGGCTATGTCTGAGTTGTTACATTTAAAGGACATCAACTTATGCCCTAAACACATTGCCTTTCACAGAGTATATTTCTCTCCCTGGAGAATGGTTGACATACATTCACATACTAATAAAGTATTAGCAATTTCTCCACTTCTTGGATCTCTATCCTTGCTGGCTTCCTCAGTGCACACCACATGGAGCTAAATGAAATTTCATAATACATTCATTAGGAATTTGTCTCCTTGCTCTTGCATCATTTTGCCTATAATATCTAAAAGCTTGTTGCCAAGGAAAACACAGAGCAAAGTGCCTATAACTCGTTTTTTTTTTTTTTTTTTTTGTGTGTTATTCCTCACCCACTGAGGTCTTAAAACTATTCATGTTCAAAATGTATAACCCTTTAACTTTGTGCTGTTGCATAAAGCTGCATTTTTTCATTTCTTCTCCCTGGCAATAAACCTAGTAAGTCTTTTGTAGTCTGAAGGAGAATATTTCCACTGCGGTTATTACAGTGTAGTTTGGGTCAATTAGGGTGTGTTAAAAGGTTTCAGGGAAAAAACAAAGCTGATGAGCAGGACTGAATGTTTTTTGCCTTAATCATGATTTTTGTACAGGCCATCACTGGATGAAAAAGTTGTTTAAAATATGTAAAATGCACTTCAAAGCATCTAGAACCTGACCTAAATGTAGTTTCATACATAGTTAAGTTAGTTAGAGCAGTCTTGTCTAGTTAAAATGTGCTGAATGAATACAGGAAAAATTAAAGACTAAAACAACCTATGCAAAAAAGTAAGAACAAAGTATGTGTAGATAGACCAGGATGGGGACAATGGGTGATGTGGGGCAAACCTTTCAACTTCTTAGATAAAGAAATCTGGACAAAGCCTAAAGTAATGGGGGGACAACGGCTCAAAAATCAGGACAGATTTTAAATATTGCTCTTATAAACTTAGAAAGTTGTTAGAATAAAAGATATTGCATTAACATACATTTTCTGAAGGATATGAAGCCTAAAACTCAAGTATCTTGTCATCATTCAGTGATTTAAATCCTCAATTTGCCAGAAAACCACAAATTTTATGAAGAATGGGCAAAAAGTATGAGGGAAAAATCTGGATATTCTGTGAAATTCTGGACAGTTGAGAGGCATGGTGGGGAGGGGGGATGGATCCCTTTTACCTAGGGTACCAAATAACCAAAGGCCAGCCCTGTACTAGAGATTTCCTCTCATTAAGGTTTCACACATTCCTATATATAGTGAGTTCTCGGCAATTAGAAAATCTGGGCTGATATGAATTTTTTTTTGTAATATCACTGGTTGGACCATACTCATCAGTCATTTTCTATTGCTGTTAGGGATTCCTGTCAGATGTATTGTTTCCTAAACCACTTACCTTATATGCTCCCAAAGTGATGGTTATTAGAAATAAAAAATTCATACCTCCTCAGAGCTAATTTCTCATGGAATTTTAAAAGATGCTAATAAAGTAAAAAGGGGTGTGTGTGGACAGAGTACAGCTCTCTATCTGAATCAGAATGCTTTGCTAGGAATTTTTCCTATTCTCCAGATAAGGGTCATCCCTAGAAGGGAAAGATAATGTTAAAACATTTTCTGCATTATGCTTCCTTGAATTTATAAAGCTATTAAACTGAGATTTGAAGTTGTTGACACTAGGACTGAAACCGACTAGATAGCCTCATTGGGTATTTTTGATATTAACAGCTTTTCACTATGTGAATATTTTTTCATTGCCATTTCAGTACATGCTTTTGACAGTTGGTGAAGACGTCAAGGCTGTGAGTTGTAGGTTTTGTGGTACAGATATCAGTCACAAAAAGGTACCAATAGGAGGTGCCGAAATAATCACCGTGCAAAGATGTAGCAGCCACAAACAGATTTATTG